>NC_091457.1:95993595-96293595 GCF_027789765.1 Dendropsophus ebraccatus
TTTAATTCCAGCCTCATGTATATGAAGATCTGGCTCCTATGGTCATATGTGCTGTAGCTCTTATGGTGCGTTTACACAGAAAGATTATCCGACAGATATTGGAAGCCAAATCCAGGAATGGATTTGAGAAGAGGAGAAATCTCAGTCTTTCCTATATAATCTGTTCCCAGTTTATAGTCTGTTCCTGGCTTTGGCTTCAAAGATCTGTCAGATAAATCTCTGTGTGTAAACACACAATAAGGCTTCTGCATTAGGGTGTGATCACATGTGTTAAATATGCTGTGGAGTTTGCATTTGGATTTCTGGGTGGAGAATCTGTAGTGTAATACAGATGCAGCAAAGTAGATAAGATCTTCAAAAATCTTATCCATGCTGTGGAAAAAATATACTGAATCTGAAATTGACCTCCGGTGTGAAATTAAAATTTCAATTCTTTCTAAGTTTTTTAATGTATAGAGTGAAATCTGTGGCAAATCCCTGGTAAAACATGCAGGTATGAACCTACCCTTGCTGTACATCTTTGTCTTCCTCTGGCATTAGTGCAGATTGTTAGATGGCTGCTGAAAAATGAATGAGTTCCGAGATCAATGGTGACAGGGAACTTTGGTCCTGATCAGCTGTTTGGCCCCTAACTGTTGCTTGAACTGGGGAACTCTTTGCCAATAACATGAAATAGTAAATATTCAGTAAATATGGCACCATCACATGGTACTCCAGCTTTGTTTTATTAAGCGAGTTATTAGAAGGAACCTGTTTTATCCCTATTTTTTTTTAGGCTTGGGCAATATTCAAAGGAAAGTTCAAAGAAGGTGACAGGGCGGAACCAGCCACATGGAAGACACGATTACGCTGTGCCTTAAACAAAAGTCCCGATTTTGAGGAGGTGACAGACAGATCCCAGCTGGATATCTCAGAACCCTACAAGGTTTATAGGATTGTCCCAGAAGAAGAACAAAAGTGTAAGTCAGCTCAGATCAGATAATGATGCAGATATATAATGGATAGTTGTATCAAAAAGACTGTTTACCCTTATAAACAAAAAATTAATCTGGGTGCCCTTCCTGGCTTACATATAGTCCAGCGCAGCTTTCACAGGCATTGCCACACAGCATTACTAGAGTCTTGGGCTATGTTCACACACCATCAAAATGATGGCCATTTTAATTGGATGGCAGTCATTTAACTGCAAACAGCAAATGTTAATTTTATAACAGTGGATTATATATATAACAGTTATTATACAAATAATGGACATTGTTTTAAAATAACATCTCACATTTGCCGTTAACTGAAGACCCTTCAATGAAAACGGCCGTCATTTTGACAGTGTGTTTTAACACAGCCTTGAACTGCCTAGGTGTGGGGTGTGTGCACTATAAATTGGCCATAGATATCAAAAGGGTGTGACTGATATTAGCTTGTGGAGTTCCCACTACATCTTTTTAGGTAAAATATCGTCCGTTGTTTTCAAAATAACAGCTTTTATTTTATAATGATGTCCGTAAATAATGATCATGATCATTATTAATGGCCTTCATTATAAAACAATGGACATTTTTTTTGCCTAAAGAACATAGGCAAAAAAGAACGTTGTGGGAACAAAGCCTGAATGTGTAAGAGGATTTAAACGTTTTGAAGGGTTATCTAGGATAAGAGAAACTTAGCTGCTTACTTCCAAAAACAGCGCCACATCTGTCCTCAGTTTGTGTTTGGTATTGCAGCTCATCTCTGAAGTGAACAGAGCTGAGTTTTAATACTACAAACAACTTAGTAGTGCTGGTAGGGAAGGTATGGCAGGAGGCAGAGCAGGCTGCCCAGTCAGGGAGCAAGGATGGCGGGTAATTTATACTCAGCTGCCTGTCATCTTGGACCTGACCTCTGGACTTCTGACCCTGCCTATGTGTCTGCCATTTCTGGACCCCTGACAAGGTTTTTTTTTTTTATTCTTATTATTATCTGGTTTCTGATTTGTCCCTGTCATGCCTGTCTGACAGAGAAAAGTCCAGAGCAACTCCAGTCCGGACCACACTTACAAGTGGCATAAATTATGCATTAAAATGGTACAATTGTAAAGATGTGCCATGTTAATGGGTGCAATGGCGCATCCACTCCAAATCTTGTCTGCTCCAAATTTAGTTGGTGCCTCTGCAATGTTGATAAATTTGGTGCAAGAAAAAAGTGCTCTAAAGGCAAAAGGTATAATATAGACCACTTTCCAGAACTTTGATAAATTCCCTCCTATGACCCTAAGCACATAGACAGGATAATGGAGGAGCAACTTAAGGCTATGTTTCTACAACATCTTTTTTACATGAAAAAATGCATTTTTTTTTATAATGACGGCTGTTATTTCACCTAAAAAGACAATGTGGGAACATAGCCTAAGGACAACTCTGTGAACGTCCTTGAGTGGCCCAGCCAGAGCTCTGACTTAAACATCTGTGGAGAGACCTGAAAATGGCGTCCACTGATGGTCCCCAAATCCAGGTGTACTGTATAAACCTTGTGGCGACATACCCACAACCCACTTGGAGGCGGAATCGGCTGTATGGGATGCAAAATTAATGACCTCACAGCAGTATTTTGGTCACTATTTGTATTTTTAGGCTATGTTGACATGTACTTTGTACGGTGTGGAACACAGCCTGTTCTTCTATGGGATCCCGGCCAGAGTGTATACACATAGTTTTCTTCCAGTTTTCTGCGACCGCAATTAAGTGAATTGCGGCCATAGAAACCCATGTCAGTTCACATAATGAAGGGAGCGGCTCCAGCCGCTTGCTACATTGTGTGCTATGGGAAGTTCTGATGCGGGCGCACACTGATGCGCTAGCATCAGAACACTGCGGCCGGAAAGATCATCCAGCCGATACTTAAGTACTAAGGCTAGATTCACACGTAGTTTGAAATCCGCTGCGGAAACCTCTCCTGTCAATGTGATTACATACTGTCATTCCGCTATGTGAGTGCCACTCCCATTAACCCCCTGCCGCCAGGAAGATACTTTACTTGCTTCACGCTCCGGCTGCATCTGAGGCTCCCGGCTCCCAGAGATCCTGCGCAATAAATCAGTGACTGGGGCGGGGCCGTGCAAAAATCTGAGCAAGATGTTCGCCAAATGTCATCCCCAGGATCGATCTTACTATAGTGCTGGTCATACAGTATGAAATATTTTCCACAATATGGAAGGGGTGGTCATAGGTTCTACCCCTAATTGTTCTGAAAAATTATATAGAGTTTTGCCAAAATTGATGGTTTCTAATGGCAAATATGTAACATTTATTAATTGTTACCCATTATCTTTTCAGTCTGTATGGTCCTACATGATATTACTGCATGTGGTAGCCTTGTACGGTATCTAAAGTTTATCTTATCTTAATCTATGGTCATCTTCAGCAATTTGGCATATACAGTTTCACCACAAATTGCCAGGGGTTTACCACAAGTACAGATAAAGTACAGATAACTATATAACATAGTTGACTCATTCTGTATAATTGTCTTTGGTTCTCCAGGTAAGCTGGGAGGCGGCTGTCTGAATGAAGTCACAGAAATGGACTGCAGCTCATCGGAAATCGAGGTGAGGAATGGGCAACTGTAATAATATGGAGGCTACAAATTCGACATCAGTCTAGGAATAAAAAAGACACTGAACATTTTTACCAGACAATTGTTATAACTGTAACAAGTGGATTATCATGATGACTGTCTGTTATCAGACTCCCATGTGGCGGATTCTGTAGTGGTGCCATTATGTACTTAGCCACCTTTAACAACATATTAATAACCAGATTATAATAGATGACTGAGCTCTTTAGTTCTAGTAATATATCATTATTTCATTTCTCTTTTTTATTTTAGGCATCTACAGATGACTATTTGGCTTTAATTAAACGTAGTCCCTCCCCTGCTAAGGATACATGTCAAAAGCAAGTACTACAGGACTGGTTGATTTACAATCATAGTGCAGGTAAGCTTGCCTAGTGAGGTTGAGAGAACCAGGGTAGCTCATGATACATGGTAAGGCTATGTTTACACAATAATTTTCAATGGCTGTTATTTAATACTCAAAAGAATAGTCATTGTTTAACATGCTTTGGCAGCCGTCAGTTGCAATGGCGGCTGATGGTACTTTATTTAAGTTTAGGATGAATGATGGACACATTCAACACCCTTTTTGTAGTGGCTATTTTTCAAGGTCTATTGAATTTTGTTCAAAAGAGGGTGCAAGGATGGCCAAAAAAAATCTGTATGTGAACACCTTAAAATAATGACCATTGTTCACTAAAAAATGTCCACTAATAAATGTCTTAAACATTAATTTGACGGCTGCTGTGAACAATGACTGGTTTTCTATGCATTGTGCGAATTAATGGCTGTTTTTAATGGAAATCATTGAAGACTGAAAATAATGGCTGTTATTTTTTGTAATCAAAAGACAGTGTGTGTGAACATGGCTTCAATGTGATCTCTGCATGTTTCACTGTATTAGTTGAGCTATAGCTGCCGTATTATGTTACACTTAGGCTATGTTCACACACAAATAACATCTGCCATTTTAATTTAAAATAACGGATGTTGTCTTCATTCTTCAATGATTGCCATTGAAGTCTATGGAAACAATGGCCGTTGGTTCACACAATGTGTAAAATAATGGCCGATTTCCGTTATTTCACGTTTTCACACATAGTACATTTTTTAACTGTCCTTTTTTATTAAAATCAATAAACCTTTTAATTAAAGACTCACCCAAAATGGCCATCTTTGACTTTGAAGTAGAATAATGCTCCATGGGTCATCATTGCAAACAACGGCCTTTATTTTAAGTATCAAAAACGGCCATTGAAAATCATTGTGTGAACGTAGCTAAAAATGTTTGTCCTGGCTATGTATTTTTCTTTTTTAAGTTGCCAGGCTGGGCTAAAAAATTAATAAATAAATAAATAAAGTTTACTCATCTGCCACAACCCCCCTGCTACAGATGATCCACGGACGCCTGATTCCCTCTGGTCGACACTTTTTGCTCTCCTGTTGACATACTCGCTCAGCCAATCACTGTCTGTGTGGGTATTACTTATGTCATTACTTAAATGACCTTACATTACAAATTACATGAATTGCATACACTACTTAAAAATAACAGCATATACATATACATATATTGAAATCCATATGAACACACAAAAATAAAGACAACCCCCCCTACAGACACACACACACAAAAAAAAAACTCCTTACGGGTCCATTCACACATACAGGATCTCATGTTGCAGAGATGAAGCTTCAAATATCAATAAAACTAAATGATGGAACAAATCTGCAAATGTTCAACATTGAATCTGCGGCAGATCCTGTACGTGTGAATGGACCCTTAAAATCAGATTAGGCTTTAGATATTACAATTGCTGCTCGGCCTCCTATATTTGAGGATTGCAGGCATTTGAATATAGCACTGGGGTAAAGCATGAATGCATAATACAGTTATGTTTTGGTGAAAATAATAAACAGTTTGGATTTTTTTTTGTAGCAACAATGAGTCATTGGTATGTTGTATGTTAGTGAAAAGCATGGTGGGGGATGTCTCAAGATCAGGTGTTATTGAGCCATATGACACCTTATAATAGCTTCCCAGCTCGGGACAGTCTTGAGTATAAGTATTGACCATGCTGGGATTTCCTAGGGTTTCTTGATGTAGGATTACCGCAGGCACAGACTTGTTAACCTGATGGTTTCTGTTCCTCTTTAGGTCTGAACGGCTTAGATGCCTATGCCATGTATATGAATGAGTCTGTCCCACCTGGTAAGTAATAAAATAAAACTGTCTATGGGCCGCCTATTGAACTTTCCTAATTTTGCAGGATATGGCTATGTTCACATGTAGTAAGAGACCGGCCGTTACGTGACCCGTCTGGAGCGTATTTTATTTGTAAATGCTCCGGCCGGGATTCCATAGAAGACAAAGCAATGTATCTGTTCGTAAAAAGTATGGCCGTTGTTGCCGATCACAACAACGGCTGTACATTCACAAAAAGATATGTTCTATGAACATAGCCTATTTCAGGATGGGTAATGCAAAAGCTATAGGGACCATGGTTGGGTGGGGGGGTGGATTAACAGAAGGAATATAGCATTATTGTTCAGGTTGTTACAAACATGGCGATACCCAATATGTGTTGTTTCCCCAGTTGTTTTTTTCTCCGTGTTAACCTTTGCACCACACTACTGGCACTGCAGTGTTAAAAATGTTGTTAACCATTTTTTTCTTTTATATCAACTGTTGCCAGAAAGTGCCAGAGATTTGTAATTTACTTCTAATAAAAAATCTCAAGTCTTCCAGTGCTTATCAGCTGCTTTATGTCCTGCAGGAAGTGGTGTATTCTTTCCAGTCTGACACAGTGATCTCTGATGCCACCTCTGTCCATGTCAGAAACTGTCCAGAGCAGTAGCAAATCCCCATAGAAAACCTCTCCTGCTGTCCAGACTGGAAACAATACACCACTTCCTGCAGAACCTACATCAGCTGATAAGTACTGGAAGACTTGAGTTTTTTTTTTTTTTTTTAATAGTAAAGTAAATAAAAGTAAATTACAAATCTCTGATATGATATGAAAGAAATAGTGAACTACCCCTTTATGGCCTTAATACATAGGACTGGTTGTACAAACACCATTCTTTTGAATACAAGTATACCAGAAATCCGCAGTTGTACATCTCCCTCATCCAATGTTGGATTACTGGGTGATATCCTTATGTGTAACGATGCCTCATGGAAGTACTAAATGAAGGTACTGTTCTCAAGGAGAAGAATGTCTTATCTTTATTGATACTATTGATACCACCACCTTTCCTGTAAATTGTCTGTCAGCTGATAAGAAAGAGAAAAATGCAGTATTACCGTAACTGGAAAGCTCTGATAAATGACTTACTGCAGGCTATGCAGATACTAATACGACTGGGATCCAAGGACACACTGGCATCCAGCAATTACTATGACGTATCTCACTAGGAACAGACTTATACTTTGCTGGCTTTGACTGTGTCAATGAAATAATGTATCCATTCAGTGTGCCATTGGCTTTAATGTTAAAAGAAAAAGTTACCATAAAAGAGTCTGTAGTCTGGAGTGTAGGGTGCTTACTGGTAATGCTGCTGAATTATAGGTAAATCAGTTTTAGTTTTCAGTATAAAATGAAAACTACCAAATATTTCTGAAAATGTCATGGGCGATTATGGAGGGTCCCTTAACTTACCCTCTTACCATTGACTCATATAGAGGAAACACCTGTTCTCCTCCCTTCGTCACTGATCACTGGAGCATAGCCTTAGAAAACTGTACTTTTAAAGCAAGAGAAATCTTTCTGGGGAAGAACGTGGCAGGACATAGAGGGTTTTTTAAGGTCCTGTCTGCTAAAAATAACATGTATTTGTCTTAAAGTTTCTCTGAATGGGACTTTACAGGTTAAGGCTATGTTACCACGTCTGATGGCCATTATTAATTATCATAATTTACGGCCGCTATTATGAAATAATGGCTGTTATTTCACCTAAGAAGGCATAGTGGGAACATAGCCTAAAGAAAAACAGAGACATCTCAGTAGTTTTGATCAGTTGGGGTCTGGGGGTTTAGATTACGACCGATCAGGAGAATGAGCAAGGTGAAGTCTGCTCGCAGCACGTTCTCTCCCAGCTCTGTGTTATGTGACCTGGGCGGCTGCATAATGGAAGTCTATGGGGCCATCCTGGGTGGACAAACACAGAGTGAGGAGTGGAACACACAGCAGTGTGGACTTTTCCCGGCTTGTTCTTCTGATTGGTCAATTGATAAACACCCACTGGGTTGAAATGTTGCACCTCTCTACCAGATCCTAGAAAAACATCTTTGGATGCTGTTGGATTTCCTTGTTCTCAAGTTCAATGTTGCCTGCGCTTGGCAAGTGTGGGCTTACAAGCATGGATTCCTACACCACTGAGGCCTAAGTGGATTGTGTTTCATGGTGCTGTTGGACTTATTTCTTTTGTTATGTATCTGTGACAGTTTCAATGTCGGGGGCTCTTTAAGGCTATGTTCACACACAGTATAATAAAAGCAAAATAAGGCCATAATTTTGAGGAAAAATAAAACTGGTGAACAGATTGCGACCGTATATATTGCAAAAGCAGGTAATAAATAATGAGCATATTCATGATTTTAATTGTCGTAATTGATTATGGCCATTATCCTATACACCTATGGCTATATTCACATTAAAAGTAAAATTATGGCCATTGGTTTCATTTAAAACAACAACCGTAGTTTTCCGTCACTGCAGTGACCACAGCTGTCAATGCATCAATGGCCACAGTGTTCACACACAGCATACACTATGGGCGATGTTGACGCGACTGTAGGAAAAAAATTAACTTGTCAATTTTCTGCAGCCGCAGTTGGGCGAGCAGCAACAGTTAATCCTCTGTGCACACAAAGCATGGCTGTGGTGCTGGCCGTACACTGCACAGAGGTCTATGGCTAATTGGATTGCAGGCACACTCAAAGGTTCCCGCAATCCAAATAGAAATAAAATAATGTTCCTGCAGCTGACATGGCAGTATCGACTGCTAGAACATGTAAAACAGCGGCCATTGTTTGACACTGCAAACACTGTTTTACATTGTGTAAACTTAGCCTTAGATGGGACTAAAAGTTTAGTAAGGCCAGGTGGACCCCAGTGCATTCTATTGTGCCAATCTTTTCCCAGAATAATGTTGTTAGGGCTATAAGAATTGAACTGCCCTTGCCCTGTAATGGCACATACTGAAGCACTCCTTACTGTAGATCCTTATGTCTTGCTGTTCCATATTTTGTCACACTCATTTGCATACTTCTTGTCTACAGCAATGTCACAGATGATCATCCAGTTTTATTATGGCGGTAAAGCAGTTAGCCAGGTCACAACAACTCGGCCTGAAGGATGCCGACTGTCTGTAGGTCTAACTGGAGAAAAGGCTTATGGGACTGAGACCCTAGAGAACATACGCTTCCCATCTGCTGACTACATTGCCAGTGTACGCCAGCGACACATCACCAAGAAGCTGTTTGGCCACCTGGAAAGGGGTGTCCTTTTATATAGCAATAGACGTGGGATTTTCATCAAAAGGCTGTGCCAGGGAAGAGTCTTCTGGAGCGGGAACTGCCTGCCGTATAAAGACCGATCTGCCAAGCTGGATCGCGATGAGGTTATCAAGATATTTGATACCAATCAATATATAAGAGGTAGGTGACTGATTCCATCCTCACTTTTAAGTGAGTGTTAGGATCCTATTACATGGGGCAATAATCTGCCAAACCGACCATCGATCTGTGTAATAAAGATAACGATCAGCCGATGACAATGATCATCGGCTGATTGTGTCTTTAGGTCCTTACTTAAAATCATCACCAGCTGGGCGCGTATTGCTATGTGTAATAGCGATGCACAGCTGACGGCTGATGATTGTGTAAAAAAATAATAAAGTTCATACATTACCTCTCCACAATCCCCGAGGCTTCTGCCCTCTCCACAATACCATCCTGTCTTCTGCATGGTCCTACAGCTGCCGTGAGTACTGCAGAGCCAGCTTCTGAAGTGACAGGCCGCTCAGCCAATCGCTGGCCAGCGGTAGTGTGGTCAGCTATGCATGAACTTTGTTAGTTGCAGTTCTTGCTGCGCAATGGTCGAGCCATGTAAAAGGCTCAATAAACAAGCACCGATCTAGCAGATCAACGATTGTTTGCATTATTTATTGGGCTCTGTAATATGGCACTTACGGTCTCCAGATCTTGTGATCTTAAGGCAAAGGTAGTAACAGGGATATTTTTTATCTATTCTGTTTTCCTCTAGACTTCCAGCACTGTTATTCCAGCCAGATGAGACCCCCTGACAGCAGAGTCACATTGTGCTTTGGAGAAGAGTTTCCAGATGCCATTCCTGTCCACATGAAACTGATCATTGTTCAGGTGAGGTGTTCAGGTGTTTTCTGGCCTTTATGAGGGTGTTAAAAGAGTGTTCCTAAGGGTACAAACACACACGGCATATACGCTGCGTATTTACTGCTGCGATACGCAGCAAATACGCAGCAGATACGCAGCAGATTAGATCTAAATAACTGAACACAGCATCAAATCTGCACCACCAAATCTGCTGCGTATACGCTGTGTGTGTTTGTACCCTAACCAGCAGTCACAGTTAAAGAGCCAGGTGCAGCTCCTGGTGGCTGCTGCTGCTCCTACTGCCCTCCTTCCAACAACTGAGGGTATCGCCTGAGCCCATGACTTCAGGTGTTAAGTGCCATCATGGCAGAAGCACCCCTGTAGGGAATGTTCAGCTGTGAGGCAAAATACATTTTACAAGCAGAAATCTTGAAAACTGAGGAACTGAAGCACAAAGAAGCACATACCTGTGTGACTGACAGAGTGCATACCACCCACCTTCTGTGTATTGTGTATGGTCACAATCAGGTGTCTATATAGGTGACTAGACTCCACTATATATAGACGTGTTCCCTTGTGCAAATGTAGCATATGCTGTTCCCACACTTTGCCACTATCCGCCTGTTTGTGTCTGGCTTTTTTTTCCATAATTTCTTCTTCTTTGTTTCTCTAGATTGAACAGCTTGGCCTAAAGCAGCTGGTAGACAACTCCCTTAAGAGTTATAACACCGCAGGTTTGCATCTACTTCCAGACCCCCAGATGGACCCCGTGCAACGTCTCCTCCCAGACCCCTGCACAACCCACCAGAGGGCATTCTACAGAGACACTCCGCAGATCACAGTCTGACCACCCCACTCCTCTCTCTCTCTCTCTCTCTCTCTGTATAGCTACTTGTACATTACAGATATGTTTATTTTTATAATGTTTCTAATGATGTATGAAAGGGAGCAGCTGGTTCCTTATTCATTTTGATGGGGGCTTGATGTCTCCACGCTCCCCTTATAATGTGCCTTGTTTGCAAGTGTCTTATACACACACACACCTGAATACTTTTGTAGAAATCTTTTTAACAAACTCAGAGTTGCTATTTTTAACAAAAAAACTCATCTGATTCTTAAACTCCTTGGTAAATGATTCGATTAGACTAGATAAAACTGCGGCCTAGTGTGACTGGAGAAGCCTAGTTTAAAGGTTGGAGTTAAAGGGACCTATAGTCTATGCCCTGGCTATTAGCTGTGTGAATACATTTTCTCTAATATTCTTTGTTATGAATGATAAGAGGGGAAGAGGATGTTTATAGAACAGGTGGATACAACCTATTGCTTGTATACTGTGTGGTGTACTACTTTTTTCTTTTTAGCGCAGGAGTTAATGTATGATGGACCACACTATGTGGCATCTCTCATAGATATACTGTGGAGGTATACATGGGAGAATCCCCTGACATTTTTCATTGTGAAGAAAGCCTTACATTCATAGCAGAATAATCGTAATATAGGCACATTTCTGCCTCCATATTATGGTCACCTGTCCTGACAACAGATCTAATGATCTGAACTTATGTTTACTCTGAGTGATAATTCGCCCAATCGATCGTTTAATGATTTCGAAGCAACGATCAGTGTGAAGAGATAAATCGTTAGAAAAATCGTTATTGCGATCGTTTTTAAGATTGCTTAAGCCCATCTTACACATAGGGTGAATCTTTGAAAGACTGTTTACATGAAGTGATCTGCAAATTTTTAGTAAACGAGCAACGACGATTTGAGAACATGTTGAAAGATCAAAATCGCTTGAACGTTCACTGTGTTTACACAAACCGATTATTGCTTAAATGCGATCTTTATTGCGAAAATTTGAACAATAATCGTTCTGTGTAAATGCACCATAAGAACTGTCAGTTTGGGTAATTAGAGCCATGGTCAGCCGGGACTTCCAGCCATAATATGGATGCACATGAAAGGCATCTGTATTACGCTACTGTGTAAGCAACCTTATACTCACTCATACTATAGGTCTAGGACAACTGAATTGATCTTAATAACTATACAGTCTCCTGTGAACATTTAGGGGGAGATTTATCAAAGGGTGTAAAAGTTAGACTGGTGTTAACTGCCCACGACAACCAATCACAGCTCAGCTTCCAGCTCTGGCGAAAGGAAAGAGAGCTGTGATTGGTTGCTGTGGGCAGTTTATACCAGTCTAACTTTTACACCCTTTGATAAATCTCCCACTTAGTATCCATGGACAGTGTCAAGCGTTGCTCTAGAATATAGCAGAACATGGGGGGGAGGCTGCTATGTGCCCGTCTTAGGGCCCTATTACACCAACAGATTATCTGACAGATTTTTCTAAGCCAAAACCAGGAATGGATTTGAAAAGAGGATAAATCACAGTCTTTCCTTTATTACCTGTTCTCTGTTTATGGTCCATTCCTGACTTTGGATCAAAAAAATCTGTCAGATAATCTGTTGTTGTAATAGGGTATGTTCACACTAGGGAATATGCAAGGAAATCACGACCGATTCCACTTGAAGTTCTACCTGTTTCACTGACTTAATCTGCCGTCCTCCCAAAGAAATCATATGTCAATTCTTTTGGTGGATGGCGGATTAAGTTCAGGAAGTTCAGGAAAGTCAGTGGGACAGGCTGAACCTCAAGCCTAGTCTACCACGCGGCCTCCGCTTGATATTTCCTTGCATATTCCGTAGAGTAAACATACCCTTAGAAATCAGACTAACACACGCAGATCATGCAAATGTATTCTGGTTTTTCTAGTCTTCAACCTGTAGCTGAGTTCCATATTTCCAATAATAGGAGAGCCTCAGCTCACAGACCATATATTTAATATATGGTCCTACAAAAATATATCTTGTACTTCAAAAATCAAGCAAAATAATACCAAGTTAGAAATATAAAAATTATTTATTGTATACCATCACACAATACACTATTGAAAACAAGACTTGCTAGTGCAATAAACCATGCTACTAGTATGCTGAACAGGGTTAAGGGATATACTGTTACACAGAAATAGAAATAGCAAATAATATCAATATGCAACCTGTATCCCAGTCTACTGGCCCCAACCTCACACTCCAATGCCGTTTTGCTTCCTGCTTCCTCAGGGACACTGGTTAAGCCATGTGTTCATTTAGGAAGAGTAGGTATTACATATATTTAATGATTTTACATCCACCCTGAAATATGTTAGTTTAATGTTTGTTTAGGCAAATTGTACAGCATTTTGGAAATACTTTTTCTTTGATCTTCCTGCAATCTCTGTATGTCTATGTTCTCACACTGTTGAAATGTCGGCCATTTTAATATTAACAATAAAAAACTGCCGCTTCTTTATAAAAACGGGTGTCATTTCAAAATGACATTCTTCCTAAAAGAAGGCTGTTGAACTGCAAAAGAAGACGGTATGTTAACAATGCCTATGGCTATTGATAATGAGGGCCGAAAATAATGATAATAATTATTTGTGGCCGTCATTATCAGTAGACAGCCGCCTTTCCGCACTAAATGAAGGCACGTTCCCATAGTGGGAAGATAGCCTTAAGGCCCTATTCCACAGAACGATTATCGTCCGTATTCGGCCGATATTGGCCGTTACGGCCGATAATCGTCCCGTGGAATAGAAGGCAACGATCAGCGGACATCGTTCATGTTGAAAGACAAAGGACTTATATACCAACGATCTACTGCTGTCCCTCCGCGGAAATGGAGCGGCGGCAGCAGACCGCCACTATATCCTATGGGCTGCCCGGACATAAGCGATCACCCGGGCAGCCCCCCGAAGCTCCCCCTCCCTCGCCGGACTCACCTGCTCGCTGCTGCTGCGCAGAATAGGAACGAGCGCTCACATTGCTCGTTTGCTTCTCACTGTCGGCACGTGGAATTGGGCCTTAAGTCAGTTTTTTTTTGAATGAGTAGGAAGACTCAGATCTGATGTTTCATGTTTTTGTCTACTAATTTCTTGAAAGCACCAACAGTATTAAGCTGAAAACTCCAAGTAGTTCTGTAGGATATTTACTGCTGCCTGTGTTTTATTGTGTACAGAATGTTAAGATTTAATCATGTCGTCCTTTAATTCAGTTGAGGTTTTCAGCATGCCCCCATTTGGATACGGATTCTTATTGTTGGATGGAGCTATGCAGGACACAATCAGGAAGATTTATCAAAAAGTAGAATAGAATTGTCATAGCCCCTAGCAACTAATCAGATTCCAATTTTCATTCCTTACTGATTCTTTGAAAAATGAAAAGAAATCTGAGGAATTAAGGTGGAACCAAGACAATTCTACACCAGTTTGATAAATCTCCCCCAATATTTATCACTTTGTATTTATTTTTGGATATTTTTGCTTTAATAAATAAAAGTACATTTTTGTATTTCTTATTGTAAAGTTATTTCTTATCATGTTTGTGACTGAATGGCTAATCTTGATTGGCTACATTGTGCACTCCAGCCTGGCTTCTTCACCTCTAATCACAACCTATACAAATGAGGACTGTGCAAGCTACATAAAGCAGGAAGCTGGGTGCATGTGGAAAGGCTGATAATACAACTGCCCCCATGTATGCAGTACACTGCTGTCAGGTGCCAGTAGGAGCAGATCATAGCCCTCTGAACAGGCTACTCTACAATAATCTCTGGATATTGTTTTTGGCTAGGAAAACTCCACAAAACAGTCCATGTATGGACAGGGACATTGCTGGACCATTCAAGGTATCACAGACGCCTGTGGCAGATGCCACACCTCGGTATCTCTTATACGTTAAACGGGTACTCCAGAGAATTTTTTTTCTTTCAAACCATTTGGTGTCAGAAAGTTATAAAGATTTGTAGTTTACGTATATTTACACAAAAACTCAAATCTCCCAGTACGTATCAGCTGCTGTATGTCCTGCAGGATGCAGTGTATTCTTTTCAGTCTGACACACTGCTCTCTACCTGCCTCAGGCAGAGGTGTCAGCAATATCCAAAGCAGTAATAATGGCAATGTCCCGCCTTAGTCAATGATTGGCTGAGTGGGCTGTCACTGCCAAAGGAGTCTGTTTCGGAAGTGGAGGAGGGATCATTCAGCCAGGCATTCGAAGGATACGTAGGATGACACTGGGGGCGCGTGGAAGGGTATGAATAGGCTCTGTGGGAGCATGGAAAGGTAATAATTAGAGATGAGCGAATAGTGAAATATTCGATTCGAATAACTTCTAATATTTGACTATTCGAACGAATATCGAATCCCATTATAGTCTATGGGAGAAAAATCCTTGGGACCTGGAAATCAAGATTCCACCACCAGGAGGTCATCAAGTGCACAATGAAACCTCAGGAAATGATGCCAACACCTCTGGAATGCATATGGGACAGCAGGGGAAGCATGCCTGGGTACATGAACATAAGGGAGAAGTGTACCTTTTGGTCTAGTGGTACTTGCCTATGTATTAGGTGGTGCGTAATATTAGCGTATATTTTATGCGCGGCACTTGCGTACATATTATGTGGTGCATAAATATCACAAGCTTGCTCGTTCGTATGTATGACGCAACACACACAACAAATGCCAGGTGTTTGCAAAGCTGAAAAGAAAAGATGGCCCAAAGATCCCCCCCCCCCAATTCGGTTTTGCTGAGGCCAAATACCATGTCCAAATCATGGACAGAATGGATTACAATCTCACAAAGGGATCAGTTCCAAATCCCAATCTGCATTAAAAAAAAAAATCAACAAAATAATTGTTGGCTTGCGGAGGCAGTTTAATGTAAGAAGAAATCAGGGGCAGATCCAAAGAAAATGGTCGGACCTGAAATACAAAAGCCAGGAACGGCTGAGACAGATCCGTTTAGAAATACGCCAGGGTGAGTAATATGCTGGGAGCCTAATACTGGGGAGTCCCATAGAGAAAAACATGCAGCAAGGTGGATGATAAAAAGGAATGCAAAAAATAAAGACAAACACTGCATAAATAAATAACATTTTTATTAACAATAAAATAAGAATTTTTAAGAAAAGAAAAAAAAATTAACTCTGCCTTTGGCGTCGCCTTGCCAGCATTGCCTGCATTTCTGCAAGCTCAAGTTGCAGGCCTCTCAGCAAGTGACTCGCTGCATAAAGGCGGGTGGACATGCGCCGGCATGCTGCCTCCAATTCAAAGTCCGTGGGTATTTCTGTTGAAGAAAAAAAAACTTATATAATTAGTATGATAAACTATAATTTTTTTAATTTGGTGGTTTTTAATTTGGTGGTGCAGCGCTTTTTAAAGACATACCCCGACCTGCCGGAGCTACTGGATATACAGTGGTTCCTTGGATTACGAGCATAATTCGTTCCGGGACCATGCTTGTAATCCAAATCCACTCTTAAACCAAAGGGAGTCTTTCTGGGTCAGAGTACAGTGCTGTAGACCCCGTTATGCAGACCATGCCCCTCCTCCACTCGTGCTCCCACCCAGTACAGGGAGCTCATAAACCAAAGCAATGCTCTTAAATCCAGTCATAATGTTGAAAACTGTGAGCTCTTAAACCAAAACGCTCTTAAACCAAGTTATTCTTAAACCAAGGTACCACTGTACTGGGTTTTCGCAATGCTGGACCCCCGGTATAAAGATAACATCTCCTCTTTCATTCCAGTAGAGGAGAGGACCACCAGAATCCTTGAGTACCAGAGAGAACTGCTGCAGAATATGATTCCATTGCTTCCATTGCTGGCAGCAGAGAAGAAAGTTCCTCCCAAAGCCGGACAACATCTATCAGGTCCACAGCTGCCAGGGGAACACTCTCCAAAGTATGGGTCACGTTACTTAAACCCCGCTCGCCAAAGTTCCATTGCTGCAGGGTCTAGTAAGAACAGGAGGGACAAGTATGGGCGGATGTTGCGGGAGTACCTGGTCGACCACAACCCTGTTCTCCCTGATCCCTCGGCACCCTCGGTGAACTCTCATAATTTGCCTTGGTGGTGCTGGCCTGTCCTGCTGCCAGCGTTCTGTCTGAAAGAGTCTTTAGCGCAGCTGGGGGCATCATCACAGATAAGCGCAGCCACCTGTCAACTGACAGTGCTGACCGGCTGACGCTCATCAAAACGAGGCTCACCTCATGGGCCTTGTGAGAAGATACTATTTGTCATTTTAGAGGACAGATACGTGTCACCGAGGTGCCTGGCCTTGGTGAAGTGAACTGGTAGCTTTAGACAGTTATGCTGCGTTTACACGGAACGATTATCATTCAAATTTTCCCAAAAACTATCGCATTGAGCGATAATCGTTCCATGTAAACACAGCAAACGATCAAGCGATGAGTGAAAAATCGTTCATTTTGATCTTTGAACATGTTCTTAAATCATCGTTCATCGTTCGCTAAAAATTCGCAGATCGCTTAGTGTAAACAGTCTTTCAAAGATTCACCCTATATAAAAGATGGGCTTAAACGATCTTAAAAACGATGGCAATAACGATTTTTCTTACGAATGTTCTTACGAATTTTCTAACGATTTATTCGTCTAAACGCTGATCATTATGAAAACCAAATCGTTGCTACAAAATCGTTAAATGATCGATTGGGCGAATTATCGCTTCGTGTAAACGTAGCATTATGCTGCGGTTACATGAAGCGATAATTCGCCCAATCGATCGTTTAACGATTTTAAAGCAACAATTTGGTTTTAATAACAATCAGAGTTTAAACGAATAAATCGTTAGAAAATTCGTAAGAAAAATCGTTATTGCAATCGTTTTTAAGCCCATCTTTCATATAGGGTCAATATTTGAAAGACCGTTTACACAAATCAATCTGCGAATTTTTAGCAAACAACGATTTCAGAACACGTTGAAAGATCAAAATTAATGATTTGTCGATCGCTGCTTGATCGTTTGCTGTGTTTACACAGAATGATTATCGCTCAAATGCGATCATTATTGCGAAAATTCCAACAATAATCGTTCCGTGTAAACGCAGCATTACTGTAGGTTATTGACACTTTTATTAAATGCATCAGCTGTTTCCACAGCTGATCCATTTCTGGCTTTACTGGAGCACTCTATTGCTGTTTAAGGGTACAAACCCACTTGACGTATTTGCTGCGTGAATCAGTCTTAAAAATAAGCAGGCAAAACGCAGGTTGGCTTTATACAATTGTTCTGCGTTAAAATACACAATTGCGTATTTTTGAAGCGTCAAGCTACATGCGTTTTTCGCACAGGTTGTTAACAACTGATGCTTTGCTAACAACAAGCTTCACGCTTCAAAAATACGCAATTGCGTATTTTAACGCAGAACAATCGTATAAAGCCAACCTGCGTTTTGCCTGCTTATTTTTAAGACTGATTCACACAGCAAATACGTCAAGTGGGTTTGTACCCTAAAGTAATACCCACACCAACTTTGCTTTCTGTTATTTAAATGGCTGCATGATAAATTTTCTTTTGCTCAATATTTGGCTTTCTGTCCATGCTAATGTAGAGGAAATAAGTTGTCCGAGTATTCTTTCCATTATACAAAGCGGTTATATTGTGTTTGGAGTCTATAGTTGAAATAGCTTGTTTGAATTGTATTTCGCAAGTGTAATGAATAAACAAAAGACAAATATATGTGCAATAAATATAAAATAACAAGTGCAATATATGAAAGTGGGATTAGCAGAATTGGAAGTGGTGAAAAAACGCACTGTGGGTGTGAATATGATCTAATCATGGGACATTGTTAACACATGCAAACGCATAAGTTACAAAAAATAAAAAGAACGCTGAGTGTGAACTGTGCGTTATACTGTATACTAACAGTATACAGCTGAATACCGGATATAGAATTGTTTTTACAACAATAGAAATAAAGGGCTGGTCAACTCCTTCACTGGTCGCAGACTGCGCAAATCAGTAGTAGCAAGATAACAGCTATTATCCCCTACACACAGTATACAGCTGTACACCGCATATAGAATTGTCTTTACAACAATAGAAATAAAGGGCTGGTCAATGCCTTCACTGGACACAGGCTGCGCAAATCTGTAGTAGAAAGATAAAAGGTATTATCACACAATTAAAATATACAGCCGTATACCAGATATAGAATTGTTTTTACAACAATAGAAATAAAAGGCTGGTCAATGCCTTCACTGGACGCAGACTGCGCAAATCTGTAGTAGCAAGATAACAGCTATTATCTCACATACACAGTATACAGCCGTATACCGCATACAGAATTGACTTTACAACAACAGAAAAAAAGGGCTGGTTAACGCCTTCACTGGACACAGGCTGCGCAAATCTGTAGTAGCAGGATAAAAGGTATTATCCCAAACTTACAGTATAAAGCCGTATACCGGATATAGAATTGTTTTTACAACAATAGAAATAAAGGGCTGGTCAGTGCCTTCACTGGATGCAGACTGCGCAAATCTGTAGTAGCAAGATAACAGCTATTATCCCACAATTACAGTATACAGCCGTATACCGGATATAGAATTGTTTTTACAACAATAAAAGTAAAGGGCTGGTCAACGCCTTCACTGGACGCACACTGCGCAAATCTGTAGTAGCAAGATAACAGCTATTATCCCCCACACACAGTATACAGCTGTATACACTGTGAGTGGGCATACACACTGTGTATACACACTGCCTGTCTCACAACTGCTCATACAGTGTGTTTATACACTGCCTGTCTCACAACTGCTTATACAGTGTGTATATACACTGCCTTTCTCACAACAGCTAGTAAATTTCGTTTGTTTTTTTTAAAAATAGTTTTAGCCCTAACAAGGGCTTTTGGGGGTCCCTTTCTACCTTACTTTACCTAAAGGCTCTCTCTCCCTGGTATACAGTCTGTCCCTCTCTAGCTCCAAACAGCAAGTGACACGAATCTCAAATAACTATTCTTGTACTCAGGAAGTCACATGGTTTAGCCAGCCAATCACAGTTAGTGTTTTTTTTTTTAACATCCTGCCTATTCCTAGTGCCTGTCCCTCCCCCCTACATGTTTATTGGCTGGAAAAAGCACCAGGGGATGTGGGAGGGCAAATTGAATTTTTACTGAGTTTTGGCTCAAATATTAGACCGCAGTCGAATACCTTGAATAGCATACTATTCGATCGAATAGCTGTTAGATCGAATAGTATTCGCTCGTCTCTGGTAAAAATTCAGTAGGCTGTTTGTTATGTTCTCCCCAAGGGCAGCAACATATTAAAGCGTCACTGTCGTAATAACTTTCAAAATCTAAATCAACAGTAGATGTGATATAAAGCAAGTTTGCAATATACAGTCATTTTTTTTGTTATCATGCTCTAAAACAAAGCTGAACTTTTTAGAAATCCAGGTCCAGTCTCCTGAAGGCAGATTTTCTGACTTGTGCTGGTTGAAAAAAAAACAGACTAAACACAGGAATTCCGGCCAGTACAGAGAGTCACCGCTCAATGTGTCATCAATCACATGACTGCCTTCTCTCTGTGAGCGCTCAGATGATCTGGGAAACACAGGACTTCCTGTTTCCTGACTGTTTCCTGTTTTTTTGAGAAAAAAAACAGTCAGAAAACAGGAAGTGCTGCGTTTTCCATGATAACTAAAAAAAAATTAATGAATGTAAATGGCATCATCACATTTAAATTTCTTTCCATCACATCTACTGTTGATTTAGATTTTGAAATTTATAACAACAGTGACACTTTGAGGCTATGTTCAAACACTGTTAAAATGACGACTATTTTTATTGGCAACATTTAATAATAAATAACGGACATTATTTTTTAAAACAGCCTGATTATATACGAATGATGACAATTTAAAATAACAGCTCTTCTCTGTCATTAATAGACGGATGGTCCAATAAAAAGGGCAGTTATAACAATGTGTGAACATAGCCTTAAACTTTAATTTGAGCGGAATACCCCTTTAAATACTGCCACTAAACCTTGCTTCGTTCACATGCTGTGATTACATTTCAGTTTCATTACAGTATTGTTATGGTACTGCAGCACCTTACTGTGATTTTTCAGTACTGTGACAGTGCTGCAATGAAAGTGTAACAGAAAGTGGTAATCTATGTCTAGTTCTGTAGTGAAGTGGCTATGGATGCTGCAATGCATTCATGTTACATCCATTTGAAATAGGCCTAATGTTTTTGACATTTCTGTACTTTTGCTTGTAAAAAAGATCCTTGAATTCCAAGATTTCTTATATTCTACAGAAACAGTAGACTTCTTTGTAAAGTGCTGCGAAATATGTTGGCGCTGTATTAATATTATAATTATTATTGTTATTCTGTATCTCTGAAAAGTAATGAGGAATGGATTTAAGAGGGTGATGAGGAGAAATTAAACTGACTGTTTTCTCCATTGTATTCACAGGGAAAATAAAATTATAAAATGCAGAAGCGGTTCTAGACTGAACAGGGGTTATATGATGTCAAATATCTTAACTTTTCCAAAACATTTTACGCTGTGCCCAATAAAAGGTTGGTACACAAAACAAGAATGATGGCATTTTTTTTTCCAGAAATACACAACCCTTGTCCTCATTTTGGGTGTGGTTTTGTAGTTCCATTGAAGTGAATGTAGTTGAATTACATTATTTCTGTATGGGGGCACAGTAGCGTTATTTCTATATGGGACACAGGGGGCGTTATTTCTGTATGGCGCCATAGTAGCATTATTTTGGCATGGGGCAAAGTGGGCATTATTACTGTATGGATGCATTACTACATGGAGCACAGTAGACTTTATTACATGTGAGCACAGGGAACATTGTTACTAGATAAGGGAACAGTTGTTATATAGAAGGACTGGGTGCATTATTAAAAAAAGGGGTTGTTCTGGTAGAAATAAATGTATATTTTTTTTATATTTCTTTATTAAAAGTTATATAACTTTGTAAGATAACATAAAGAAAATATTTTTTCTATACATTTTTGGGATAAGTTTACACAATGTATTTTTTCATTTAACACCAGCCGTTATTAAATGAAAAAATACATTGCATTGACCGAAATGGAATCTTGGCTGGAGTGTTTACACTCTGTATATACTCCGCCCAGGATTCCTTGTGGCCGCAGAAAAAACTGACATGTCAGTTTTGTGCGGCTGCTGTTCATTGAATAGCGGCCGCACAAGACTGCCAGAGCACATAATGAAAAGTGCGGCTCTGGGTAAATTAAATGCAGGCACACTGGAATGTGCCCGCATCCCAATTCTAAAGAAATTTGGTTAGCCAGTTCCATCCCAACTATTTTTTTTTTTTTTTAGGGAAAAGGGGGTGGGGTTGGGGTGGTTGGGAGTGTTATGGTCCTTTTACATGGAACAATTTATCGTTCGAATTTGCACGATAACGATAACGATAACGAATTCGAAAGATAATCGTACATGTAAACGCAGCGAACGATCAAACGACAAGTGATAAATCATTCATTTTGATCTTTCAACATGTTCACAAATCATTGTTGATCGTTCGCAAAAAAATCGCAGATCGTTTAGTGTAAACAGTCTTTCAATGATTTCACCTATGTGTGAGATAGGCTTAAACGATCGCATAGCGAATTTTCCGTACGATGTATCGTTCCGTCTAAACGCTGATCGTTATAAAAAAAACACAGTTCATTCAAAATCGTTAATCGTGCGATCGGGCAAATTATCGATCCGTGTAAAAGTACCATTAGTGCTAACTAAGGAGAAGCATGAATTAAATAAAGAAGTCAGCAAACATCTGCTTCCTCTCAGATCCTTCACCCCACGACTCAGCGTGTGAATCTTTTTTGTCTGTTACAAAATAAACAGCCACTTCTGATTTCTGACTAGTGGTTTTCTAACAATTGGTTGCTTAATAGGTGGTGGAGACTGAGGGTTGGGGGTGCTCACAGCCCTGCAATAATCTGTACAACAGAAATCACTGTAAGGCTACAAACCCACTTGGCGGGTCTGCAGCGAGTCTCGCTGCAAATCCCGGCCCTATACTTTTAATGGCAGACAAACACGCAGCAGGGATGTACATCCCTGCTGCGAGTTTGTCTGCAACCCACCCCATTAACCCCCCGGCCGCCGGAGCTGATACTTCACCTGATCCCGGCTCCGGCGGTTCCTGATGTCTTCAGCAAGCCGGAGCCAGGTGACCAGGTGAAGTATATGCTCCAGCCAGCTTCGCAGCCCCGGCCGCCCGATCGCCCCCCCGCAGCACCGATCGCACGCCCCCCCCGCAGCACCGATCGCACGCCCCACCGCAGCACCGATAGCATGCCCCCCCGCAGCACCGATCGCATGCCGCGGGGGGCGTGCGATCGGTGCTGCGGGGGGGCGTGCGATCGGTGCTGCGGGGGGGGCATGCGATCGGTGCTGCGGGGGGGGGGGCGTGCGATCGGTGCTGCGGGGGGGGGGGGGGGGGGGGGGCGTGCGATTGGTGCTGCGGGGGGGGGGGGGGGTGAACGGGCGGCCGGGGCTGCGGGCGGCTGGCTGGAGCATATACTGCACCTGGTCCCCGCTCCGGCTTGCTGAAGACATCGGGAACCACCGGAGTCGGGATCAGGTGAAGTATCAGCTCCGGCGGCCGGGGGGTTAATGGGGTGGGCTGCAGACAAACTCGCAGCAGGGATGTACATCCCTGCTGCGTGTTTGTCTGCCATTAAAAGTATAGGGCCGGGATCTGCAGCGAGTCTCGCTGCAAATACACAGCAAGGGGACTCGCTGCAGACCCGCCAAGTGGGTTTGTAGCCTAAGGGTATAAACCCACACACCGTATACGTAGCGTATTTACTGCTGCGATACGCAGCAAATACGCAGCAAACACGCAGCAAATACGCAGCAGATTAGATCTAAATAACTGAACACAGCATCAAATCTTCACCATCAAATCTGCTGCGTATTTGTTGCGTATCTGCTGTGTATACGGTGTGTGGGTTTGTACCCTAAGGCTTGTTTCACATGCACAGTATTGCAGCGGATTTTGCGCTGCGAGTTCTATAGCGAAATCTGCTGCGATACTCTGTATTGTTAGCCACCACTTACTTAACTCAGCAGCTGTCTGGCTTTAACCCCTTCCCGCATGAGGTCGTAACTTTATGTCCTCATGCAGGTGGGGGCGTTCAAAGAGGGGACCCCACGCTAAACCGCCGCGATCTCAGGTGCTATCTGCAGCCCGGGACCGCAGCAATGAGCGCACACGGTTCGATCGCTGTGCCCGCTAATTAGCCTTTTAAATGCAGCTCTCAAAGTTGGCTTTACCCTTCCCTGCTTTCTAGTGGAACGATCCCCGCATCTTCACCCGGCCGGGGTCTGCGCCGTAATGGCGCTGATCCCGGCTTGGCAATCTATTGCTTTTGGCTGCAGCAGATCTCAATTAGAGATCAGAGTAGTGATACTAAAAGTCCCCCAAGGGGGCTTCTACTATGTGTGTAAAAAAAAAAAAAGTTTGTTTTTTTAATAATAAAAAATCCCCTCCCCTAATAAAAGTTTGAATCACCCCCCTTTCACCATTTTATTAATAAAAATAAATAAATAAATAAACAAACATGTTTGGTATCGCTGCATGCGTAATCGACCGAAATATTAATTTATTTAATTCCTGATCTCTCACAGTAAATGGTGTAAGCGCAAAAAAATTCCAAAGTGCAAAATTGCGCATTTTTCATCGCATCAAATCCAGAAAAAATTGTAATAAAAAGTGATAAAAAAGTCGCATGTGTGCAATCAAGGTACCGATAGAAAGTACAGATCACGGCGCAAAAAATGACACCTTAGACAGCCCCATAGACCAAAGCATAAAAGCGCTATAGGCATGGCACGATTTTAAGGAACATTTATTTTTTAAAAAAAGGTTTTAATTTTTTAAAAGCCATTAAATAAAATAAAAGTTATACATGTTACATATCGTTGTAATCTTAACAACTTGAGGAATATATATAACAAGTCAGTTTTACCCTAGGGCAAACAGCGAAAACACAAAACCTCCCCAAATAAAAAAAAATGCTTTTTTTTTTCAATTTTACCACAAATTAAATTTTTTTCTGGTTTTGCAGTGTACTTTATGCACAAAATTAAGCCTGCCATTGCAAAGTAAAACTAGTGGCGCAAAAAATAGGGGATCATGTGGGTCTGTAGGTGAAAAAATGCAACCGATACAGCCTTTTAAACATGAGGAGGCCAGGTCCTGAAGGGGTTAACAAGCAGATACATTACCTGGCCGTGCTTCAGCCTACGTCTCCAGTTCCCAGGTAACTGACATTCGTCTCAGCCAATCAGTGTGCTGTCCTGCTGCAGCCACTGATTGGCTGAGTGGGATGTCAGGGAGCCATGAATTTGTACATGGTGTGAAATAATACCACTTGTAAACAGTTGTTAGCCGCGTCATTGGTGGTCCTGTGACCTGATCGGCCCCTCTGCAATGTGATTGCCAATGGATTATCACGGCAGCCTGAGCCTCCTGCTTGGCTTCAGGCCCTGCCATGACTTCTCTGCTGATACAATCTGCTTATAGCAGACTATACCATAAGAGCGCCAATCTAATAGATCAGTGTAATACATGTATATCATACTGATTAGAGACAAGCACAATTCAAACATGCTCAAGTCCGATCGTGCAGCATTCAATACCACTGGCTAAAGAAGTTGGATGCAGCCCTAGGGCGTCCAGGAAAACATGGATACAGGCTATGGCTCTTTACATACAGCACAGGAGTTTTACAAAATCCATTTTTGGACCATATGGGTAATTCTGTTACTAATTACTTATATGATTGGAAACAGTGTTTATACAGTAGCTTCAGGCACAATTTTGGTTCCCTTTAAGGACTGAGGAGATCTGTACTCCTTGAAATGCTTCTGTCTAGAGATGAGTCCATCCGAACCCGAACTTTCGGCATTTGATTAGCGGGGGCTGCTGAAGTTGGATAAAGCCCTAAGGCTATGTGGAAATCATGGATATAGTCATTGGCTGTATCCATGTTTTCCAGACAACCTTAGAGCTTTATCCAAGTTCAGCAGCCACCGCTAATCAAATACCGAACGTTCGGGTTCGGATCGACTCGAACCCGAACCCCGTTCGCTCATCTCTACTTTTGTCATGTTATTGACTGGCCCCAGAAATGCAATAAATAATATGTAAAAAGGTTTTAATAAACATTCCATTGCAAAATCAACCAATGCCTTGAAAAAGTAATCATGTATAATAAGAGTTGTGTCCTCCTGATCTACTTGTTTTCTCAGCTCAAACACTGATTTTGACAGGAAATGTAAATTATTATGATCTGAAGTTTTGTGAATAATTCTGTAAAGTAATTTTCCACGAGAAGCTTCCCCTTTTGAATCTGTATTTGCTGCAGCACAAAAGGGGTTAAAAGGGAGAAAGGATTTTAGTGCAGAGGTTCCTCTTTTTCCGTACAGGAGAGCAAAACGACAAAATAGTTACAAGGCAGCAAGTAAACAAAATAGTGGAACAATTCTAACATCAGCTGCATTAAAAATGCAACAAATCAGAACAGTAGTAGTCATCACCTCCTCACTCCCAGCAACATGCACAATAACCTGACGGACCAGAACCCTGAGTCTTCATGCTAAATTGGCGGAATAGTGGGGGAAAATAGTGGGGGCACTATTTTATCAAAATTGCGCAAATCATGTCAAAAATTGCTCAGAAACGCATAGAAATGCAGCAGCATGTGAACACAACCTTGGATTAAAAACACATGATTTTTTTTGCATTGCAGTTTGTGGCTATGCTCCCACTGCGTAATAATATCAGGAAAGGCGGCTGTCTTGTAAGATAGGTCCACAAAAAAGGTTGCCAGCGCTCCAAATGAATAAGGCTGCACTGATTGGCTGATCGGGAACAAGGGAAGTTGGGAGCCTCACACACTGCTGCAGCGCCAAGCAGGTAATGTATGCTCCGGGCCAGGGGCTGCGGGATGTGGGCAGTTAAAGGAGCCGCTGCGGGTATCCGCTGCGCATCTGGTACATGTGAAACTACCCAGAAGGTATATGGCGTTGCAAAGGCAAGCGCCGATGTCTGCTGCTATAAGCTTTCCCCATAAGATGTTAAATGGTCCCAAAACATTTGACTAGGGGGACCTTCACTGGTTGGCTTCTAGTAGGTGACTTAGGTGACCTGAAATAGACCCCCCAACCCCCCCCCCCCCCCCAAATAAATAAATAAATAAATAAAATAAAAAAATTTGCAGAATTGTATTTTTTTATCCCATAAATGATATTTTGGGGGTTTTACCAATAATTTCATGGCAATTTGAAAGGTGCCATTACAAAGTACACCTGTTCCTGAAAAAAACAATCCTGCACATGGCCCTGTAGATAGAAAAACAACAGAGTTATAGCGCTGGGAAAAACAAAAATACAAAACTGAAAATTGGCGCAGTCCTTAAGGCCATTTTGGGCTCTTTCCTTAAGGGGTTAAATTCGAACGATATAACAATTTTTCACATGATAATATTTCTGTGTAATAGGGCGCTAACTAAAGAGCAGAGGCAGAGCTGACCTTATCGTCACTTCCCTACTCTATTTTAGCTCTGGCTGGGCCTGATTGAACCTATTATAACCAGGTGTCTTCCCTCTGCCAAGAGGAAGGCTGGACCAGGGAGACTCTACCCACAGGTTTTGGTAAATTCTGCATAGAAAGAAATTAGCTAAGTCTATGGGGCCTTCTCAAAAGGTCTTAGGGTACATTCACACGTACAGGATCCGCAGCACGTATGGTGTAGACTTGATGCTGTGTTCAGTTATTTAGATCAAATCTGCTGCGGATCTGCTACATAAAATCCGCTGCGATACGGTGTGTGTGACGCTACCCTTATAAGGTATACAATGTGTTTGCAGCAAACTAGCAATCCACAGTGTAAAGTGTATTCACATATAGAGGAATAGAAAACATTATGCATTCAAGGGGTTATCAAGGATTATAAAAACATAGGTACTTTCTTCCAGAAACAGCTCCACCTCTGTCCTCAGTTTGTGTGTGGTATTGCAGTTAGGTTAGTGTGAAGAGAATGGGGACAAATATCAATTCCATATAAAACCTTAGTACAGATATAGAGCTGTTTCTTGAAACATACAAACAGCTATGTAAATCCAACCTTGGATAACCCCTTTCAGACTCACAGTACAGGAATCATGACTCACTGCAATAACACTGCAACCATGTGACAACTTAATTCTTAAAGGGAAGCAGGGTTGGTGCCATTATACTACATCACTATACAGTCACGCTAACCCTAATGTATCACTTTTTCTCTGGTTTAGTAGTGAAAAAATCACTTCCAAACAGTTTCTTTATGGCAGTCTATATGACTTATGAGGATTTTCAGCTCTGACCTTTCTGTATTGAACCTTTCATCTTTCATCAGCTGTTCCATTCATCTATGGAAGACTTTTTTTTTTTAAAGGGGTGGTGCAGCGTTTAAAGAGGATGTACCATCCGGTACATCCTCTTTAATCTGACCCAGGGATAGATCGGCGCCGTCACGGGGAAGCCAGTGCCGCGGTCTGGTTCCGGTGTACGCTGCTGTTCTATTTACGGGTCCCGGGCCGCAGCTGAAGCACAGGAGGCAGGCCAGCCCGCCCCCGGTGGGCGGAATTCCCCGCCCCTGTATGATGCGGCTCCATTGACTCTTATGAAGCCACGTCATAGAGGGGAGGGAATTCCCTCCCACTGGGGGCGGGCCGGCGCCGTACATGAGAACCAGGCGCAGTTCAAAAAAAGGACCGCGACACCGGCTTCCCCGTGACTGCACCGTTCTATCCCTGGGTCAGATTAAAGAGGATGTACCTGATGGTACATCCTCTTTAACTTTTATTCACTAAATAACACACATTACAAAGTTATTTAACTTTGTAATGTGTGTTATTTAAGTGAATGGCCCCCTTCCCCGTGTTCCCCCCACCCCGGAAGTGTGGTGCATTATACTTATGTGTTCGCTGTTGACCTTGGCCGCCATCTTGTGTCGACAACCTCATCTTCGGAAGGCCGGCCAGACTGCTTCAGCTGTCCCTCATGCTCAGCCAATCGCGGCTGAGCAGCTGATGACGCGGCAGAGGGGGGGGGGCGGAATGCGGGAGGACTGATGCGGTCCGGCCGGCCTCCCGAAGATGACGTTGTCGACCCAAGATGGCAACCGCAATCGACAGCTAATACGTAAGTATAATTCACCATTCTTCCGGGTTTGGGGAAACACGGGTAAGGGGGCCATTCACCTAAATAACACACATTACAAAGTTGTATAACTTTGTAATGTGTGTTATTTAGTGAATAAAAGTTAAACGCTGCACTACCCCTTTATATGCATAGAGACTGGGAGGATCCAGTATCAGGGCAATAATAACCCAGCTACCACATTTCTCTGACAGGGTCTTCTATCATTTTTGGAGTACTGCTTATAATTTTTTTATATTTAAAGAATTTTATTTATCAACATACATAGAAGAACTATTGCATAATATTCCAATACATAAAAAATTAAATACATATCACAAAAGTTCAACTCAGAACCAATACTTCCATATTATTTTATAACTTCCCTCCACCCTCCCCTCCCCCCCGGACCGAAGAGAGAAAGAACGAGTAAATAAATAACTAAAGAAATAAACAGGTATATACTGAAATAAATAAAAAGAAGGAAGATAAAATTGAATCACATTAAAGATTCAAATCAAACCTCACCAGCCCACATATCCCACATCTTTTTAACTTTTGCTCCTTTGGGACAATGTCTATAATGAACAATTTCATATCTTCTAATTTTATTAACTAAATTCCTCCAATTCTCCAGTGAGGGGCTGTCCTTAGCTACCCATTTTCTCGTACTAAGAACCTGAGCTAATTTTACTAATCAGCACTTTATTTTTGATCTTATCAGGGATATTACCTAGGACAAACACATCAGGTGGAAATTCCAACTCTATAGCAATCCTCTGTTTGACGTTATCCGCAACCTCCCGCCAAAACTTACAAATTATTGGGCACTCCCACAACAAGTGTATCAGGTCTGCATCTATTTCACCCCATTTCCCACAACTTTTCCCTCCCTCCCTAGAAAATCTGATCAACAATTTAGGAGAGTAATACAGGCCATATATGATTTTAAGCTGGATCAATCTATGGTTTCTGTTACTCGATGCAGGCACGTTCCTATGAATTCGATCCCAGTCCTCCTTAGCATACAAATTCAAAGCCTCCTTCCAATATCTATTAGCCTTAAATGTAGTTTTTTCTGCTGTTATATGCATCAATTGTTTATAAATTATAGTAAGTGGTTTCCCTTTCATGTGTAATGCACCTCCTATATAATCCGTCAATATATTATATTCTACACAAAACCTTTCCTTATCCCGTGTTTTCCTTACTGCATCCTTAATCTGTTCATATCTAAATTTGAACCCATCGTGTAAAGTGTATCTACTTTTCAGTTCCTCATAAGAGATCAATTTTCCATCTATGAACAAGTGCGAAACATATATTATTCTTATTTTCTCCCAACAACAAAAATCCTGAATTTTAAAGAGTTCCTCAAAATACCTATTGTGCCACCCACTATCTTTTTTAATTGTACCCATGCCTTTCCATACAACTTGGGAATCTCCCCGCCCCCTTGTGCAAACATACCAGCATCTAACATAGGGACAATATCTTATCCCTTCCCTAAGCATTGTTTAGCTAAGTGAAGGCCCATCTCTGTGCCGCCCAAAAGTTTAAGTTTAACTAACTGGGTTGCTAAAAAATACATCCTATAATTGGGGAGTGCAACACCTTCCCCCCTACAGGGAGGCAGAAGTAGTGTTGCTTGAGTCTAACCCGCTTCCTTCCCCAAATAAGTAGAATTAAGGAGTACTACTTATAATTAAAGGGGTTGTCCAGCGAAAATCTTTTTCTTTCAAATCAACTGATATTAGAAAGTTATATAGATTTGTAATTTACTTCTATTAAAAAATCTCACACAGTTATTGCATTTCTTGCACTGGAAATTTTTACAGAAATCATTGGATTCCCTTCTAGCTGAATAAATGCATATGCAGTGAGCTCCCCCTAGTGGTGGTTGTAGGCATTTAGAGGTTTATTATTTTATTTTATGACTGTGTGGATCTGCCAAGCTTGAAGTGCCTCAACTGTCGGCAATGATAAGAGATTAAGGTTATAATAATGTAATAGAGATGAGCCCAATTTGAGCATGCCCGTTTCTGTTCAATCCTGACAGTGAGGCATTTAAATAGAGGTGGCTAAAGAAGTTGGATGCAGCCCTAGGGAGCCCTGAAAAACATGGATGCAGCCACTTTGGGAACATATCAGACAAAGGCGTCTGTCTGTCTGACCCCCAGACGAAGATTGCGAAACGCGCGTCGGGGTGGTGGCGTCCCGGAGGAGTGCGATTGTCATTGACTCATAGGTAATATGTCTATTCTGTCCCAAACCTTTGCGGGGTAATAGAGATTGAAGGGTTAAATGTGGTCCAGCTATATCAGTGGGAAGTGATGTGAAGTATGTAATTATTTGCATATAGCACTTTATACATTGAGATTCCCAGGTAGCTTATATATTTTTTTGCACTTGCACTTTATTCTATTTTGATATGGACCCTGTAATGATATATGTGATATGATGCCCTAATTTATGCAGCTTTTGTGAGGTGGGCAGATAGCAATAATATAGTATTTAGTACTTGTGTATACCCCCCAGGATTGCCACTATCTTTTTAATGCATGGTTTTCCCTCTTTTTAAGAAATTGTATTTTAACCCTTTGAGGACCAGGCCCAAAATGACCCAGTGGACCGCGCAAATTTTGATCTTAGTGTTTTCGTTTTTCCCTCCCCCCCTTCTAAGAGCTCTAGCACTTTCAGTTTTCTATCTACAAGCCATGTAATGGCCTACAGGTAATGGTTACAGGAATAGTTGTACTGTGTAATGGCGTCATTCATTTTACCATAACATGTATGATGGAACCCCAAATATATTATTTATGAAGATATAAATAGGTGAAATCGTAAAAAAGAATGCAATATGGTAACGTTTGGGGGGTTCCTGTGTCTACCTAATGCACTATATGGTAACAGCGACATCATACTATTACTCTATAGGTCAGTCCGAACACAACCATATGCAGGTTACACAGATTCTCTAATATATATATTTTTTTTATGAAATCCTTTTTTTTGGCAATTAAATATTAATAAAATGGGCCTATTGTGACACGGTTTTATTTTTTCACCTACGGGGCTGTATGGGGTGTCATTTTTTCCGCCATGATCTCTAGTTGTTATTAATACCATATTTGTGAAGATCGGACGTTTTGATAACTTTTTATAGATTTTTTTAAAATATATAATGTAACATAAAATCGGTAATCTGAGCACTTTTTCCCCTCTTTTCGTGTACGCCGTTCGCCATGACGCTTGTTATATTTTAATAGATCGGACAATTACGCACGCTACGGTATATTATATGTTTATCTATTTATTTATTTTTATATGTTTTATTTATATTATGGGAAAGGGGGGTGATTTCAACTTTTATTGGGGGAGGGGCTTTGGGGTAGTGTGTTAGTGTTTTGAACTTTTTTTTTTTTACACATTTGAAGTCCCTTTGGGGGACTTCTACATACAGTACTTTGATTTTTACACTGACCATTGCTATGCCATAGGCATAGCATTGATCAGTGTTATCGGCGATCTGCACATTGAGCCTGCCTGTGCAGGCTCAGTGTAGCAGATCGCCGATCGGACCGCACGGAGGCAGGTGAGAGACCTCCAGCGGTCCGTTTCAACGATCGGGACCCCCGCAGTCACACTGCGGGGGTCCCGATCGGTAAGTGACAGGGGACTCCCCCTGTCACTTGCACTTAAACGATTGCGGCGTTTAAGGGGTTAATGACACGCGGCAGCGTGATCTCTGCACCGTGTCATTACCGGTGAGGTCCCGGCTGCTCACTGCAGCCGGCCCCCACCTCCTATGAAGCGCGCTCCGCTCCGGAGCGCGCTTCATAGCCGGAGAAACACCCAGGACGTAGGGTTACGTCACGGGTCGTCTGGGGACAGACTTCCATGACGTAACCCTACGTCCAGGGTCGTCTAGGGGTTAATGCTAAATAATAAAGATTTATTTGCTACTGAAACTCAGTATTGTGTGGTTGTATTTGATCTAAGGTAAACTGAGGTAGACGTCACTATAGTGCACATAATTTTGTAAATAAGTTAGAATTTTTATACTATAGAGTGCACATTGACAAATTAGATATTAACTGTTTGTCTATGAGAGGGTTTGCGTGCCGCCGCTCTTTGTGCAGAGAATTGACATGTCACAAAATCTACCACTAAATCTCTCCGCATTCTGCCACATTTACTCAGTGTGAACATACCCTTATTTGTTGTGCCTTAGTAACAGGTTAGCCCCATTCAGTTGGGTTAATTAATGTCCTGAAGTTACACGCATACATATTTAATTGGAAACAATGGTCCAGATTTATCAAAGGGCGTAAAATATAGACTGATGTAAACTGCCCACAGCAACCAATTACAGCTCAGCTTTAAGCTCTGGTAAAATGAAAGAAGAGCTGTGATTGGTTGCTGTGGGCAGTTCACACCAGTTTATATTTCACACCCTTAGATAAATCTCGGCCAATAAGATTTGCATTTTTGGCGAATATTGCAGCATGTAATACACTACAAAATGCGTTACTATTGGATGTTAAATGTGCTAATGCCCTCTTGTGGTAAAAATATTTGTTACATGGTCTTTGCTAAAGAAGCAAATGCAACAGCCAAGCTATCAAGTGATAATTGGAAACAGATTGACAATATTCTGCCACATGCTGATACTGCTGGTAGGAATAACAGGACTGTGCAGTGTTGTAGTAGCACAATTCCTAGATAAATGGGATGCTTCGCAAATCCATAGATTAGGACACAGTATACTCTGGAGATCATCATTCCTGTACTGCAAAAAATGTCATTTCTAGGATTTTTCTGTAGAGCTGTAACAGCAAAACCACTGTGTATTATCAGAATGAACACGTGTAATCCAAGGGGCATAGAATCTACTGAGGTCTCCTACTTGTGTCTACAAAGAGACGAATGATTAACTCTTTTTTTTATTTCCATTGATAAACAGATTAATGCAATCATTATCGGATTTCTGGTTCGTATGAACCAGAACTCTCGGCGTCTGATTCCCGCTGTCTGTAGGCTCCGTGCAGCGGGTGCTTAGTATTTTTGTCAGTATTGGTCAGTATTTTTTAACCAAAACCAGGGGAGGGTTGAAAACACAGAAAGGATATGTTCACATTCTTCCAGAATGGCCAACAAACCACAATTTTCAGTAAACTAAGGAACATTCATGAAGTCATATAAGGTTAATAGTTTGGATGGCAGGTAAAAAAAACCCTGACAGTATAGATGGAGAATAATAGATAGCTAGTATTGCATTCATCATTGTAACTTCTGTGTTATATTATACACTGATTACCATAAAAAAAAATTGTGGCCAATTTGGAAGCCATGGCCAGCTAGGTTAGGTCACCAGGGTACCCAGCATGTGTAGAGGTATACATAAACACTTCCCTATTGTCTTTGCTTCCCTCACATGGTTGGTAAGTACTAGGTGTTGTTACTCTTTCCAAAAAATCAGGAGCATGGATATTCTACTTAAAGGGATGAACACCTATATACTAGTTGGTAACTGAACACAATTGGACCTAGCCTACAAGGCTCTGGCCAAATGTATATAAATGTGTATGAGAACTATCAGGATAATATGGTCTGGTAGATAATGGATCGCCACTGAACCCATGTAGTGTTTCAGACAAACTGTAAGGGCGACATTTATGAAGGTCTGCGGTCTATCGAGGTTTCAGCGCAAAGCCCCACATAGGAGGACAGTTACCAAATAATGCTAACCTAAGGTAGACTGTATATTGTAAATGTAAATCATTAACTAACATATGTGGCATGACTATCTTTGAATTTCAAATTTAGAAACATTTTCACAAGGGAACGCTCAATGTATTAACCAAAATTTACCACAAACATAAAGAAGAATGTGATTGGTTGCTGTGGGTAGTTTACACTGTAAGCAGTGGTGCCTTGGATTACGAGCATAATTCGTTCCGGGACGGCGCTTGTAATCCAAATCCACTCTTAGACCAAAGCAAATTTTCCCATAAGAAATGCAGACAATTAGTTCCACCCCCCCAAAATAATGATTTATTATTCTGAATAACATGTAAAAAAATTAAACAAACATTCAGAAACAGCAGAATATGTGATATTATAAGTTACTGTACAGTAATGGAGAGGATGGGAAACACAAGGGCTGCCAGAGACTGCAGGGAGCATGAAGGAATGAGCAGGACAGATGTGGGCACAGTATAGCAGCACTCTCTGTCCGGGGAGAGAGGGGTTACGGCTATGAAGAGATTACCTCCACAGTCCTGTCCCCTGATGTAAGCCCCAGCCTGAAGTAAATATGCTATGTTTTGGAAGGTGAGGGAAACTTTCTGTGTCAGAGAAGACCCCGCTATGCAGACCATTCCCCTCCCCCACGCACGCTCCCACCCAGTAAAGGGAGCTCTTAAACCAAAGCAATGCTCCTAAACCAAGTCACAATTTTGAAAAACTGTGAGCTCTTAAACCAAAATGTTCTTTTTAAAATATATTTTTATTAATTTTATATTTTCCACAGGCATAAACATTTCCATTTGCACAGCACACCTGGCACATATGCATATCATGAATGCCACTGTATGGCTATAGAACCAAACTTCCCGGGGAACTCCCAGATGCAGAGGAATAACCATAATTCAGAACATGACTTATATAGAGACAAAACAGAACAAAAAATAAAACTTCAACCCCCCCCCCCAGTCTCGCAGGGTTCACTGTCCAGCGACAGGTGGTGCTTGAAGCAATCTCATCAGGACCTTAGTGGCAGCTTTAAATTACCCAAGGACCCTGCCAATTCTCCCTTTAAGTACCACTCTGTATTCTTAAAGGGTTTCACTACCGCCTCTCTCTCCCGAGAATTGAGGAAAACACTAACAAAAGTCTTCCATTTGTCCATGAATGACTTCACTTTCTTATCTTTCTGATGTTCCGTCTCAATTTGATCCATTTTTAGATAGAACTTTATTTGCCCTAGGACTTTGTGTACCCTGGGGAGAGCCGGTTGCAACCACTTCGCCAAAAGGCAGCGTTTTGCAGTCAGTATAAATATGTAAACCAAAATGTTCTTAAATCAAGTTACTCTTAAACCAAGGAACCACTGTATTTTACACCCTTTGATAAATCTGCCCCTCTTTGTCCTAAAAAACAATTTCAGAATCACTTGGATAAATAAAAGCATCCTAAACCTATTGCCACATAAAGTTACACGTCCTTTAAGTGTTAAGAATATATAAAGCAAGCATATTAAAGGAGACGTCTGACGAAATTTTTATTAAAGTATTGTATCGCCCCCAAAAGTTATACAAATCCCCAATATACACTTATTACAGGAAATGCACATAGTGCTTTTCTCCCTACACTTACTACTGCCTCAAGGCTTCACTTCCTGGATAAAATGGTGATGTCACGTCCCAACTCCCAGAGCTGTGTGGGCTGTGGCTGCTGGGATGATGGCAGGGGAATGCTCAGTTCCTCAGTGTCCCCCTGCCATCATCCTCTCCAGCAGCCACAGCCCGCACAGCTCTGGGAGTCAGGTCGTGACATCACCATTTTATCCAGGAAGTGAAGCCTTGATGCAGTAGTAAGTGAAGGGAAAAAAGCACTTTATAAGCATTTCCCGTAATAAGGGTCTATTGGTGATTTGTATAACTTTTGGGGGACAATACAATACTTTAATAAAAATTTTCGCTGGACTTCTCCTTTAATACTTACTACATCAGCCCTTATGATATGGTAAAATGTTGGTAAGTTCAAACAGGGTACTTAAGTACAATAAAAACTATTTTAAAAACCCAATTCTTAGTAAAAAGAGGACTATCTGCAGCAGATGCAATTAATCCCTATTGTCAATTAAAAGGCATGGGATTGTGAGATCTCTCTATATAATACATTTTTGTAAGTGGTGACAGGGTGTAAGGAGCCTGTAATTTAACAGAACTGTAGAACTGTTTAGGACAGAGCATAAAATAGAACCCTGTTGAATATAAATTCACATGAAGTGGGTCTAGTGAGCAGAAGTCGCTGTGTCGTTCTGTTCTCAGTGGGTGGTGTGGGGGAGGGGGTCTGTGGGCTGAAGGAGCTATGAAAATCTGGAAGTTGACACTTCATGTAATGGGGTAACCCATGAGTCACAGGGGCTGGAAAACCGCTTTGTATCTAAATATCCAAGACGTGAGCAAGTCGCCCACAGCTCAATGATGTAAAAAATATTTACTTATAAGATAAATATCCCGGCTGTGCGGTGTGGGGGCCCTGGGTTGTGCGTGTCTGGAAGGGATGGGATTTATGACATGGACCGCAAACCTGCACTGTCATCATTAAAAGGCCACTTGTCAGGCCAGGATGATGTGTAAAATCTGGAGGCCGCACTGTCAGTCAATGATGGGAGTTTACACTCTGCGGTGGGCTTCATATGACCCAACGCATGGTTGATGACTAGAAAGATCAGGCATATATTTTGTTACTATATGTTCATAGTAGTCATGAGGTGTTGTGTTCCCTTTAAGATTCTGTATGCAGAAGACTCACCTTTTTTTATATTACAGACAGTTGTCACAGCTCTGTCACTGGGACCAGAATTTTCGTGTTAGCAGCAACTGCATATGTTTAGCTGGTTTCTGCTTTGAGAGTCTAGCTCCCAGGGTGCAAGTAGGCTGCTATGTGGTGCAAACCAGGAATGGGAAAAGGTGCAAATGTCTCCATTATAGTTGTTCTCTTTGTTGGTTCCATTCCTGATTTTGGTAAAAGTACTAACTAAAGTGAGCGCCAAAATAGGGTCCACAATACTGTGGGTGAACCGAGCCTAGGAGTACAGTCAGCTGCAGTTAAACTGGGACAAATCTACAACAATTTGACCCCGCAGCCATACAGACGGACGGGGATAAGTCACTTACCTCTGTCCTGTCGGATTGGCGATCCATGTATAGAGTCTGCTCTCAGGCAGGTTCTATACATAGATCGCCAATAACACTGATCTATGCTATGCTATGGCATAGCATAGATCAGTACATGCAATCTAATGATTGCATGTTTTACAGTGAAAAAAAAAGTGTAAGAAAAAGGGAAATAAAAAAAGTTTTTTAAAGTATTAAAAAGTATTAAAAGTATTAAAAAAAGACTTAAAAACCCCTTTCCCAATAAAAGTTTAAAATACCCCCCTTGCCCATTATAAAAATAAAAATATAAAAAACCAAAAACAAACATATTACATATTGTAGCGTGCAGAATTTTCCGATTTATTAAAATATTAAATTATTGTTACCACATGGTGAACAGCGTAAACAGAAAAAAAAACACACCAGGTTTGCTGATTTTATTAAATTCTATATCAGAGTAAAAAAAGCAAACACATTTTTTCTGTTACACCAATATGATATTAATAAAAACTCATCATGTTGCAAAAATGACACCCCAACCAGCCCTGTAGGTGAAAAAATAAAAGTGCTATGGCTCTTAGAAGGTGAGGGGGAACATTGCTTCAATTTGACCGGGACATCCGGGCATCAAAGGGCTCGGTTTTGAACGGGTGTTAAGCATCTAATTAAGTAAAATGTAGTGTTGTACCATGTTAGCCAAAAAAAATCCCACCAAAAGACAAAAGTCAAAAAGTCTACTGGCTAACCAGAAAATTTAGCACTTTCACATTACCTGCTGCTTTTACCAACTTGTGAAAAAATTCACTGCATAAACCGATGACCTTAAAATATAACCTTTATTAATTATACTAAATGCTAATTGTTTTATAAAGTACATGAATACAGTTAGTTGTCACTTCTGAGACAATGGATTTTTCAGAATAATTCTAGTGTTTCTGGTTAGCCAATTGAGGTATCATTCCTATAATATCTTTGTATTTTTATTTTATTTATTTTTAGCACAGAAGTAATTTAGTGCTTGTATATAATATAATATAATAGAAGGGTTTGAACTATAAAAACCTCTTCACAGCCTCTAGGGGGCACAATGTGCTCATTGATTTACATTCTCTTACAGGCAGCTAGAGTGGGTAGAAGGTCACAAATAGTCTGATTCGAGATCTTTATATAATAGAAAGTGATCACAGAGAGGAGACACCTGGTCAACCCCCCCCCCCATGGTTAGCAGGTCCGCAGCGACTTGTGTGGTCAAATGTGCCCCCCACCCACAGTGTAGCAATTCCTGCAAGGATGCCCACATCACATCCAAAGTTGCAAAAACTCCACAAGGTGCATAATAAATTGTAGTATCACATATAATAGTGTTAGATATACTGTCCTAGCAGATAAACGTAGATACAATGACATGTTATAGAATTGTAATTCATAGAACTAGATATTGCTTCTCTGATTATTACACATGAAGGGTTTAGGGTACCTTCACACATACTGTATTGTAGCGGAGTTCAGCAGCCAGTCAGCCAGCAGCCAGTATTACATATGATAGGCTTAGATACACATGGTCAACTGTACGCTGTGTTCTGGAGAGAATTTTTTAATGTTAGGGCTGTATTAGACGGCCCGATGTCCCCTGGTGTCTGCAGCCTTTGCCTGTGTTCCCTGCTCACCGAGGATGCTTCTGGCTTAGTCCCTTTAGTGACAGGCTTCTCAGCCAATCACAAGGACAAGATGAGACAGCTCCGAGGTCAGTGATTGGCTGAGACGCCTGTTACTGAAGAGACCAGACCAGAAGCGTAGCGATGCGCGGCCGGCGACTTGTGATGTTTGAATAGTTTTAAATGACAATGATCAGCTGATGATCGTTTCTTAGGCCGATCATTGTCTTTATTAGGGTATGTGCATATTACGGAATTGCGACGGAAAACCCGTTGTGAATTCCGCAGCTCGCACCCGCTCACGGACTTCTGCCAAAAGAACTGACATGTCAATTCTTTAGGCAGACAGCGGAATCAGCCTGGCCATAGAATAGTGTCTATGGCACAGGCGGAGATGCGCCCAGCTGCCAGAGTCTGTGAGCGGATGCAAGCTGCGGAATCTGCAACGGGTTTTCCGTCAACATTCCCTAGTATGCACATACCCTAACATGGAAGGATAATCTGCTGAATCGGCTTTAGAATCTAAGGAGGGGAGCTTATTACAGCAATCAAATGACTGACTATCTTATCTTCTCTCCATGAGGCTCCATCCTCCACTTCTCTCACATGATTTACATTTCATAGGTCTGGATCCCGTCCAGCTGAGAAGAGTCAAAGGGATACCGATTCTCCTTAAAGGGAATATGTTATCTATATTTTCTTTTACTGATTAGAGTCACATACTGAATATTGTTCTTTTATTCTCATATGTTTCTATTTTCTGACTATAATTATTTTTATTTCAATTTTTGTACATTGTTATGGGGGCTGCCATCTTGCCTAAGCTTTTCATTACAGCATTTAGTGCCATGCTTTACAGCAAGCCTCATGAACAATGATAACAACATCCCCTGGATATGAATAACATATCCAGGGGATATCCAGGGGATAACAATATCCCCTGGATATGAATGTGAGGCACTACTCTGTGACCTCTGTGAGGCAGAATTCGGGGTGCTGGGTGCGTCTGCCTCTAACAATCGCCAGGGGTCTCAGCATCTGGGCCTCGACCAATACAAACCCTTGACATGTCGTTATGACATGTCAGATGTTTGTTTAAATGATAGGTTCCCTTTAAAGGTCCTTTTCTGTGAAGAAAGCATATGCAGAATAGCTCTCACAATGCTGGTTTCACACATAGCAGTTTTTTCTTTTTGGAAAGTTGCTACTGCACTTTTTGTGCCAAAACCAGAAGAGGATCCAACAGAAAAGAAAAATCCTCCCTTTATATTTTCCATCCCATTTGTATCCACGTCTAGCTTTGGTACAAAAACTGCCGTAACAGCTTTCCAAACAAAAAACTGCCATGTGTGAAACCAGCATTGGCTATTTTCACACTTTGTTCTTTTTTTAAAAGAATGAACGCTGATTGAAATGAAATGGGCGTTAAAATAATGAACATGCCTATTATTTCCAGAAGCTGTTTACCGTACAGTGTCAGGAAACAATAGCTGTTCACACAATGTAAAGTATGTCTGACAGTCGTACTTTACATTGAAGCTAATGGTTAATTGATTTTGAAGCTGATACAGCGGTAATGTGCGGAACACCACCTGGCAGTATAACACTGTACATTGCTATGCAACGGATGGTGTTAAACGTTGTGTGAACATAGCCATTTGGTGTCCCTTCAAGTCAATGTGAATACATTTTTTCAGATATTTGCTGACCTTTGGGAACGATTACCACACATGCCCAGGAGCTTTGATGATCCCTTTCCTGTATTATATTTTCACTACATACTTGTTTTAGTCACATGTGCATCCTCAAAACCTGATTCTATAGGTGTAACTGCAGCCGTAATAACATACAGGGCACCTGGAAGGTTAGATATGGGATGCTATTTGTTATTTCTGTGCAATTTATTCAAAACTTGTATTGAAAACACATTGTAAGGGCTCGGTCACACTACGGAATTGGTGCTGAAATTCCGTGCGCCCCCCCCAAGCGGACTCAGACGCATGGAGAGCGGAGGCACGCAAGCCATTCCATTCAAACAGGTAGAAGGCAGGATTCTATCGAGTCCGTACGGGGAGGTCCGCGCAGAATTTCGGCGCTGATTCTGTAGTGTGAACGGGCCCAAATAAATAGCAGCACTAAGGGTACAATATGACTGCAGCCAAGCTGCACTGTCTGCGGTAGTCTGAATTTCAACTCTTTTTTCACACGTTTAGTGCTGCAGCTTTGTCTGTTCAGAGCAGTGAGGTCAGAAAATGCAAAGCTCATTTCTATTACAGCAGGTCCAGAAGGTTATGAACTACATGTAAGAAACTGTTGGCGAGGGGGAGGGTGGTGCCTCATGTTCTGGGATGTAGGGTGCTGTCAAACTTCTACCCCTAATATGATACTGGCACTCTTCTTGTTTTGCAGTGCTTTCTGGTTTGTAGATGTTTCTGTGGTTCCGGAAGTTTCTGCCTGGATGTGTGCAGGGAGCAGACAGAGTTCCACATTCTCCTTCATGTGATGGATCAGAGCTTAGATCCGTCCAATCACTCTGGTATATAGAGCGGCAGTGCGGTGAAGGGAAAACAGATTCCTGGCAGCGGCAGTGAAGCACCTGTGTGTGTGCTCCATGCGGAATAGTGTCCTATATTTCCAGAGGAAATATGTTTTCATTTTTCTGCCAAAATAAATGTTCCTGTTCCATTAATGTTCTGCGACAGGACCCACTTCAAGAAAAAAGCTGCCCTGTAGGGCAATCCATCTTACTGCTGGCAATAGTGGCTGTAGGTGCATTAAGAGCAGACGTGGCGGAGGAATTAATCACACTGCTCTATTGTTTTCTTGTGGAAGGAAATACACTTGAATAGCATGAGATGATATTTTGCTTTAACCAGCCAAGAATAGGTTAACACCGAAAATGGGATTTCCTATTGGGGGAGGGGTTGTCTGGGGGAAATGTGGTTTAATTTAAGCGATTTTGCACAATTACCAATAGAAGTGTAAGACATCATATTGAGAAGTTATGTAACAGCATATTTCTATCGGGCTATCCTTATTACTCCTATTATCTTCAATCATGAGTCTCCAACTCTTCATCAGAAATAGGTAGCAAGGTTCTCTCATTCTTTGCCCATTGGAAGAAATTAAAATAAAAAAAATCGGAGTCTGAACCATTGGTGCAGTAGTAGTCCTAGTCATATAAGACCCCTTCCTCTTTGTAGTTCCTTATTGCCTCTAATACTACATTGGAGAACCACTGCATACAGGGAAAATGGAGAGACAATGATGTTCCCTGCAGATTAGGTGGAGCCATAACTCCGCCTCTAACCAAGTTACAGTTTATAGAATTAACCCTAAGCCACTTGTAAATCTATTACATTAATTATGTTGTATGTAAATGTGTACATAAATAGCATTAGTTATTCCGTAGTGATCCTGAGTTACAATCTGTATAACACTTCAGAGCTGCACTCACTATTCTGCTGGTGGAGTCACTGAGTACATAGCGACACTAGAAATCTATTAGCTACTGCGACTGTTGAAAGGGGCAGAGTTTTGCATCTGAGTTCCATTAGAGTGAATGGAGCTTAATTGCAAATCGCACCTGAACTGGAGAGAAGAGTCGTGTTGTCTCTGATAGAAAGTGGCCATGTTTTTGTAACACTGGATAACCCCTTTAATAGTGCCTTTACACATAGCAAGTCTGCAGTGGATTTCACGAGTTTTGCAGTGAAATTTTCATTCTGCCGCAATCATTTACTGACAGCTTTATTTAAAGGGGTTGTCCAGCAAAAATATTTTTCTTCAAATCAACTGGTTTCAAAAAGTTTGTAATTTACTTCTATTTAAAAATCTCAAGTCTTCTAATACTTATCAGCTGCTGCATGTCCTGCTGGAAATGTTGTTTTCTTTTTTTAGTCTGACACACTGCTTTCTGCTGACATCTCCATGGCCCTCCATTCTGTCAGCAGATTTTCATTTAGCTGTGAGAATGCAGTGACTGCCACATGTTTACCTTCCTCCCTCCCTGCTCACTGACGGCCCGTTGAGCCAATCACTGACTGCAGGGGGACAGTGCACTGATTGGCTGAGCAGCCCATCAGTGAGCAGGGATGGAGACTCAGGCAGGAGCGTGATGAGGGAGCACTGACAGGTAAGTATGGGCTGTTTTACGGCAGCTAAATAAGTAAAGGGGTTATCAAGTGAAAATCTTTTTCTTTCACATCAACTGGTACTTTGTCAGCCTGAAAAGAAAACAACATTTCCTGCAGGACATACAGTGGCTGATAAGTATGGGAAGACTTGAGATTTTTAAATAGAAGTAAAGGACAAATCTATATAACTTTCTGATACCAGTTGATTTGAAAGAAAAATATTTTCGCTGGATAACCCCGGGTGCCTGAAGAAGCTGGATCCAGTCCTAGGACACATCTCCCAGGACTGGATCCAGTTTTTCCAGGTACGCGGGGCAGAGCAGCAAGGACTAGAAAGGCTGATAAGGAGATTAATGAGCTCACAAAGCAAGTACTGTAAATTGACTCATCTCTAGTAGCACCCCAACATGGGCCCTGTAAAATACCAAAGGGTAACCTCCAATGTTTTCTTCTAACTGGGGAGTACAAAGCCTTACTAGATCCTTTGATTATCCAAAGAAATAATGTTTCCCCTTGAGGAGAGCATCATAAAGACGTGGAGAGACTTAGGGCTTATTCCAACGTTCCGTGCAACATGGACAGCACAGATGGGAATGCTCTGCAGTGGATTCTTTACCTGCCCAGCATGATGTATCAATATCATGCTGGGAGCAGGGAGAGTGAATATCCATTTCACTGTTATGACACAGCCGCACAGCTTCCCCTTCCGTGTTATCTGTGTTTTATGAAACGTGGGTATATCAAGCTCCACAAAAATTCTAGGATATCCTTCCCTGCATCCTGTCTTTAAACACACCATAGACACACTTCTCACCAACGCCAAGGACCTCACTTACTGTCATGACAAAGCACTAACTTCATTACCTGGCCTATCTAAACCTCCCATTTTACATGAAACATTACCACCCAGTAACCCTTTTGGTAAAACACCTGTTAATCTAGAACCCCCAATCTGGGGGTTGGCCTATCTTCAACTTCAGCAAAGAAGTTGGCAAACCTTTTTTCTTTTTATATATATACTATATTACGCCCACCTCCTAGCTGTTCACATGCCTGCCCTAGTTCTCATTCCCTTCAAGCCCACTCATGGAAACCTCTTTGTAGATATCTGGCCTTAGGCTGCATTCAAACGTTCCGTGAAGTTGTCCGTGATCACGGATCCATGATTATGGACAATTTTATAGCCTATTGTTTTCTATTGAGCTATTCACACATTCTGTTTTTTTTTCACTGATCCGCAATCCGTTTAGTGAAAAATAGGATATGTCATAACTCGGACCAGATCAAGGCACAGATTCCCCCATAGAAGTCTATGAGATTAATGTTTTTTATGGATCTGACATCCGTGCAGTCTGTGAAAACACGGATGTGATGTAAGTGTAATTTAAAAAGCTTTAAACAGGTCAACACGGACACTGAAAAACATGGACACGGATGCTATTTTACCATTTTTTTTGGTGCTTTTTTTTTTTTGGGGGGGGGGGGGCTGAAACTACTATTACTATAACAAGATTTTGGGGGGAGATTGATCAGTCACTCTTACAGTAAGGCTATGTTCACAGGTTGCACCTGTAGTATTCGTCCAGGTTCACACACAGTAATTTTCAGTAAAACAACAGCTAATGTTGGAGGCTATAACAATGCCTGTTGTGTACTAACACTGCTCAAATGAATGGCAGTAGTGTAGGACAATGCCTGTAGCGTATATACACCGTATACACTATGGCCGTTGTTCATTGGGGCTGCAAAAAATAATTGACAGGTCTATATTCTTCGGCCACAGTTCGGTGAACATCGGCTGAAGAAAACAGGCTGTGCTCACAGTGTAAAGTACAGCTCCTGGCCGTACTTTACACTGTGGTCAATGGTAAATTCGATTGCGGGCACATTCAGCAAATTAATTCCAATTAAAATAGAATGATGTTCATCCTGCAGTATCGGACTGGTGAACTTGTAAGACATGGCTGTATCAAACAACGGCCAGTGTTCTTACACAGTGTAAAAATTGCTTTCCCTTGCTTACCCAATGTTTGCTATAAAATTTAAGCTTTGCGGCATGTCTGGATTCTGCCTTAATAGGCTTTAATTCTATCCCATTGAAGCCAAGGCTGGAAATCTAGCAGGATGTTCTCTGTTTTTGAATGAACCAACCAAAGGAGAGAAGTAAAAATATCCTTGAAACCCCACCCCACAAGATGCGACTGCAATGCAGGCAAAGGTGTGGCTGGACTGCAGTGAAATGAAGATGAATGCATTTTTAACTTCAATTGATAATGGGCATTTGATATTGCAGCTTCTAGCTGTTATGGAGTCCATTGCCTTCAATTTGACCTGGGACCTAGAACCTGGATAGGCCCATAGCATGCCTTGCACCTTTATTTAGTCTGATGATGTCATAGCCCCCCCATCAGTTTATACCCGTGATACAGAGTATGCGGCCGCATGCCGAGAAGGCCTCTGGCACAGCCCTGGCGGCACCGCAATGACTGCAGCTGCAGTCTCCTGCAGTGATCCCTGGCCTGGCTTGCCCCATGTACCCCGCCTCACGTACTGCGGGACGCCTGCTTCGCGTCACCCAGCACTTTTGCTGATTGGATGCGTGCGCCGCCACGCTCCTGCACACCTATGTAAGCAGAGCCTTCCCTCCCAAAAAATTGACCAAACCAGACCGTTCTGCAAGTCTGTGAGTATGGGGTGATGGGGGAGAGGTTTACGGATAAAGGGATGGAGGGGGGCAGAGGGACAGGGGTGTGTGTGTTCTGGTGAAGGGAAGGGAGCAGGGGGACTGGAGGTGTATGCTGGTGAAGGGATGGAGGTGCAGGGGGACTGGGGGTGTATGCTGGTGAAGGGATGGAGGTGCAGGGGGACTGGGGGTGTATGCTGGTGAAGGGAAGGGAGCAGGGGGACTGGAGGTGTATGCTGGTGAAGGGATGGAGGTGCAGGGGGACTGGCGGTGTATGCTGGTGAAGGGATGGAGGTGCAGGGGGACTGGGGGTGTATGCTGGTGAAGGAATGAAGGTGTATGCTGGTGAATGGATGGGGAATGGGGTGTGCGTGCTGGTGAAGGGATGGAGATGGATGGGGACTGGGGGTGTATGCTTTATTACTTAAACTATAAATGTTACAAAATTATGTTGTTTTTTTTTTTTGTCAAAGTGACACACCACCTGAGTTATGCTCAATTTGTTGCCGAATATTGACTCACCAAGCTGAAAAGGTTGCCCATCACTGGTTTATACACTGCTTTTCATTTGCCTGAAGTATTATAAGGAAAATCTCTGACTTTTAAATCCATCTTATATCACAATCCCTGTGCTGTCATCAGCATATCCCTCCCCTACTTTCTACAGACTCTTACACATTCCCTCCTGCTTGCTCCTGTGCCAGCTGTCTACTCAGTGAAGAATTGCTCCCCTTGGGTATCTGAAAACACAAAGAACATGCTGTGAGAACAATAAATTCTTTTTGATGTCTTCATTTGTGTCAGATGATACTGTGAACTCTGCTTTTACCACTGTATATATTCCTAGTGGTAAGGGAGGTCCACACGCGGCATGGCTGACACCTGCAATTACTACAGATATATACATGTACACACCAGTAATAAAGGGCCAGTGTCATCATATACTTTGTAATACGCTTTGTGAGAAATTTACTAATGTTGCTTCATCAATTTCGCAGAGAAAAATATTTTCACAGTTGTTCCAGCCACAATATTCGGGCAGCCCAATGTGCAGGTATCATGTTATAGAACAGGGACAACTGAACAGACTGATATTATTCATGTAAATCTCTAATACTAAATAGCTAAATAGTCAAGTGAGTGGTCCTACTCCGTGACTGGCCGCTATCTGTGTATATGTGTGCATATAGAAAGAGTTGTCACTGAGTAGAATCACCCATCTGACTTATGGTACTTTTACACGGAGCGATAATTTGCCCGATAACACGATTAATGATTTTGAATGAACAATGTTTTTTTTATAACGATCAGCGTTTAGATCATACGATACATTGTACGGATCGTTATGCAATCGTACAGGGTTTGTTACCCAGTTTTCTACAGACCCTAAATGAAATATAAAGTTGCATAGTTATTTAGGGTTCCCATACTAACCACTAGAGATGAGTGCAACTTGAACATGCTCAAATCCAATAGTTCGGCATTTGATCACCAGTGGCTGGAGAAGTTAGATGCAGTCCTAGAGAGTCAGGGAAAATGTGTAGTATATGAACACAGACCAGACTTTAAGGCTGCTTACTTTATTCCATGCAGCCACACAGCGATGTACAATAAGGTAAAAGAAAACGCCACAGTTCCTTTTTCCAATCTCTTCTCTCTAAATAAGCAATTTGTAGAGCATTCAACAGGGTTCAGTTCTTGCCTTCCACCTCCCCATTAGCTTGTTTAACGATGTTCATTGACATTTACTGAAGACACTCGCTCCATTCATCTCATGTATAACATCTTCAATAGAGCATATTGGGTGTCTTTCTCTGACCATAGCTTGGTTAGCACATGTCATGTCCTCACAAATTCAAAATATCATTTCCCCTTTGGCACGACGACTAAGGGATTGTGCGCAGTATGGAACCCGCTCGGATAACATGCTGCGGAGTCCGTCGCTTGCCCCTTCTTGACTCTCCATCTGGTGCCAGTCTATTACCAAGCACAGGGTGGACATGAAACATTTGATGACGTGCCCTTCCCTCTGCGACACAGTGATTTTCTCTGCCTTTTAGAATGTTCCAAGAAGCTAAGTCCATTACAGTGCAAGTAGCTCCAGAGTCAGTCAGTACTGTAAAGTCTGTATCACCAATGAGTAATGTTCCAGTTTGCAGTGAACTCAGTAAGAATATGAATTCACAGTCTGAGGAAGTCATTATCTCTTTATCTGCAACTATAACATTTACACAGGTGCTACTGCCCCTATGTATGTTTGCTCCCTGATAGATGCTACTGTCCTGGCTCCAGGTTTTTGTGGACAGAGCTTCAGTGGGCGCCTCATCCATCAACTATGCACAATCATTTGAGACAGGGCCAGCTCCAGGGTTTTGTGGGCCCTTGGATAACAGAGCCTTGGATAACATGAACTATGCCACTGCTCGCCCCCAATAAACTGTGCCACTGCTCCCCATTAATTCTGTGCCACTGCTCCCCTAGATAAATTGTGCCATCGTCCCCATCAGCTGTTGCCAAACTACAACTCCCATCATGTCCTGCAAGTAAGTGGATGATGGAAGTTATAGTTTTGCAGCAACTGGAGAGTTACATGTTGGAGAACACTGGAGTAAGTAAACTGTTCTCCTAAATCTTTGTTTCCCAATTAGTGGCTTTTCAGCTGTTGCCAAACTACAACCCCCATTATGTCCAACCAACAATGCATGGTGGGAGTTGTAGTTTTTCAGCAACTGGTAAGTCACATGTTAAAAAAAACTTCACTAATAAACTTTTGCCAACAAGAGACTCTTCAGTTGTTGTCAAACTACAACACCCATTATGTCCTGCTAGCAGTGCATGATTGGAGTTGGAGTTTTGCAGCAATTTAAGAGTCAAATGGTCTCTAAACACCCTACAAACACTGCTTCACTCCCCTTAGTACACTCACCCATCACCTGGCCCAGAAGCTGAGCTGCTCTGGCCTCCTCTAATCAGATCTGGGCCAGGGCAGAAAGGTGCAGGGAGTGCAGATCAGACTGCTCTACAGCACCGAGGAGACGCTGGCTGGCCGGGCAGGGAGTTCAATGCTCCCTTCCTTCAGCCAGTCTGAGTGAGGAAAGAAAACAGCCCTGGCGGGACTGGGCCCCTAGGGATGCTGTGGGCCCCGGCACTTGCCCAGGTAAGCCGAGTGCTGACGCCGGCCCTGAGTTGAGACACCACTAACGTACACAAACACACATTATTGACACTAACTGACTGACACTCACTTACTGACTGACACTGGCAGACTGAGCACTTATAGCTCAGTCTTCTCCCGTAATTTATACTAAACATATGTTGTATTTGAATGAACGGTATCCTGGGCGGAGCATATACACACAGTATACGCTCTGACCGGGATTCCATCCGGCCGCACGAAAAACTGATAGACGTGTCAGTTCACACAATGGAGTGTGCAACTCCGGCCGCACGCTCCATTGTGTGCAGCAGTAAATAAGGATGTGGGCGCACACAGGTGCGCCTGCATCTGAATTCACCAGAAATTAAGATCATCCGGATGATCTTCAGTAACAACGGCCTTTCTGTGACCCGGCCGGGCCACAGTGGGAGCATGGCCTAAAGCTGGTTTTGATGAAGGGAGCCCGTTCTTGTTTCATGCCTGACAGGATCTCTATAGCAGCTGCAATACTGCAACAGAATCCAAGGGCCGCATCAGGTGGGAGGACCCTGTCGCTGTTAGGGCATGGTGGGTTGCGGTTACAGGTTGCAAACTTCTGCCTTGTGTTGTACTATAGCCATTTGTGCAATATGTAATATTATTGGGGTCCCATATTATGAGCTGGGAAGACATCAATAACTAGAAAAGTCATTAAGCCGTCGTCACCTCCATGGTACATTGCGCCTGTGTTACGCTTCATGTGTCAGTCATTGCTGGATTTGCATATGGCGTGCACTTGAATCTGACTTTCCAGTGTTCTGCTGTTTGCTCTGCAGCTCTGCAGACAAGGAAACCACTGAACACAGGAACATAAACAGAGGTACAGGAATATTTAACCGCCCTGATGTCATCGCTGAGGTCCCGCCAAGTCCTGGCCACAGGACGACCGTCAACAGCCACCTTATTCTCCATGTCTGGCATTTTTTTTCCCAATCAAAGGCAACATTAGACACAAAAACAAACCTACTGTGTGAGAACGGTGCTGTGGAACTACAAGTCACAGTAGCATCATACTACTCATTGTGGAAAAATTCTTTTGAAAATTGCTATTCTTGGAACTGCAACTCTCAATATGCCCTTTGATGTAAGAATCGAGCTATCATGGACTGATATATAGTAGAGGCAGGGTCACCAATATACCATACTTTCAGGTTAATATGATGATAGTTTGATGTTACATGCACGATGTCTTTCAACATGTTGAAAAAAATTTGAATGATTAGGACGGTCTGCTGGCTGTCGCTCTGTATAATAGGAGTGGCTCTCCGGACAATCTGAAGATTTTCTGGGGAGCCCCTCCCGCAGCTCCTCGCGGCCCCATTCCCCCCGCTTTTACCCGCTCGAGTAATTTCCCTGTCGGCAAGTGGGGAATGGGGAGCAAGCAAGCGCTGATCTCACAGGTTAGCGCTCGCTTCCTCCTCGGCCCGTGTAATAGGGCTTTAGGCCCACTAGGAGTCCAATAGTTGCAGGAGAGCCTTTGTTCCTTTCATCTCTCTTCTGGCTTTAAGTCATTCTCACCCTCCATAGAGGTAGATTAAGGAATGTAAAGATGTCCCTTGTGTGTGGACTGGTAGCAGCTTGTCAGTGTAAATCATCCTGCACACAATGCTATCACAGTGTATGACCCATGATGACTGGATTGTTTTCCTGGCGCAGACTGGACTAAATTTCTGCACAGCAGTGCGCTGGAAGAGAGAAGCTCACAGGAGTTCCAGCACTCTGGGGACAGAGGGTTGGACTTGGGGACTTCTCACAAAACTTTCTAGTGACTTCTATGAGGTACTTATGTGGGAAGGACATGTGTGTCATACTCTTACATACTACAATCGACCAGAAGTGGAAGCAAAGAAAATGTAAACCCTTGCACATATATCAATTACAGTGTCTGCACATGAAAAGTAATGCAGAGCAATATAATGCATGATAGACATGTTCTTACTCACAGTACCCAGGGCTGCACTTAACCCTTTTAACTCTGAGAGTGCTCTAATGATGTGCCTACATTTAAATGCAGCGCTAGGATTGGTGGAGTGAAGAGCCATTGGCTCTTCACCCTGCCGATCACTCTTGTGGCCACAGGCAGCATTATGATTGCAGTCACAAGAGGCTGCTCTTCGAGTGATGTCACTTGTGCATGTGCAGAGCGGGCAGGAAGAGGAGACAATTTAAATTTAAACTTTAGAGTACTATTTACTGGAGGGCTAACTACTGGGAGGGCTATCTACCAGGGAGACCCAAATACAGAGGGGATAGCTACATGGGAGATACTACCTCAGCTTAGATTTTATTGCTCAAAATATTCTGTGATTGGTTGCCATCTGTCTGAAACAAATATATGTCCAGTTGTTACATAACAACCATAATAGTTCAGCAATAGGTAAAATGGGCATCAGGATTCTGCAGAAGGAGCAGGATCCCAGCACAGACCAGTTAAGGAAATGAGTGTGCTGATCTTATGAGACATTAGAGTAACATGAGCATGTTCTCCAGCAGCACCAGCATTTTCTATGATCCGTAAATTCCTGGATTGTCTTAATACGGAAGTTTTTGGATTAACTGTGAAAAAAATGTAATACATCTGTGATTTCTTTTACGCTGGAGTAGCTTATGTAGGATATTATAGTCATAACTATTATTATTACAGATCACAGTAGATGCAGCTAAGGTGTTTGTATTGGTTTTCTCACCTACAAACATATGTAGCTAGTAATCCTTATAATCTATTATGGGTTTATTCGTCATCCATAAAAAATTTAGTGGATGGAATCCGTCAGGGTTTTTTTTAAGAGGGGAGTATACTAATCTTGTGACTTGCCCCTTCATGTGGTATCAGCAGCAAAACGATATGCATTACACCAGCAAGAGTGGAGCATATGAAAGGGATTGCACTTCCAGGGAGCCAGTAGTATTGAAGTCAGAACTACTTTGTTTTTAACCAAAAAGCCATTGGTGAGCAGACTGTCTGGGCTCGGAGGCTTTGGCATTTGCCCACTGGCAGGAACATTCCTCTGGACTCTGTTATGTGGAAAATCATTGGTTTGCGCGCAGGAATGCTCAGTGCAGGTTATAATCCAACATGCTGGCGTCTCTGCTGCCACTTGATGGTTGATTTAGAATGAGACTCACCAGGAACGTAATTCTAAGAATTGCTGTGTGGTTGTGGGTGTTCTGTGCTCAGAATCAAACTACTCGGAATTAATGCTGGCCTGGCTGGTCGGTTGATTTCACTTGGTGTTGACTTAGGCACCCCATATGACCCTAAACAAGTAACTGGGCCCCCCAACATGAAATTGCTGTGATAAATTAGCCCCCCATACTGGTGTTATGGCAGGTGATTATTAAGACCATGTAACCAAAAGGAGGGAAAAAAAGTCCTGTGTCAGCAATTTCCCAAACAATATTCATGTATACTTGCTATAACTTGTAGAAATGACATGAGTGACCCCACAATTACAATGAAATAGGTGGTTTAGCTCCACTGTAGCAAATAAAGGAGATCTTGACACTCACTATCTCACATAAACAATCTATTTTGTTAACAAAGAAGATCCCACTGGCACATGCCCCTATGTATAAACTAAAACAGCCCAGATTTTTGCACAATCCAAACGGAGCTGTCTCTGCAATGACAGTTTGCTCAACCAATCGCTGGACGAGCCAGTGATTGGCAGAGAGACCTGTCACTGCACAATAGGGGTTAGAAAGTGTCAGTGGCGGCTGCGGTCAGCTGGGAGCCTGGAGAGGTAAGTAGTAGCTTTATTATCTTCTATACTCTTTTACCAGCCACTGACTGCACACCTTCTATTACACAGAGCGATGCGTTGTTGGCGGCCAATGATTTTTAAACTCACCGAAAGACAATGATCAGCTGATCAGCTCCGCCTGACCCTCAGCAAGTTCCATGGAACTGAGCTGCAATACTACACCCACACTGTGGGGACAAGTGTTTTTTGGAAGAAAGCAGCCATGTTTTTCTAATCCTGGATAACCCCTTTAGGCAATGACTACTGTATAAAATATTTTGCGTGGATGATTAATTTTGTCCATTAATATGATTTTTTTTTCTCATAAATAATTTGCTGGTGGGGTGACTATCTTTAAGATTGACCAATAGTTGGATTTGACTCCTAGAATAAACCATAGTAAGCTAAAATTCAAGGTAATGTGAGTTGTGTCCATCTGTCCAAGCCAAAAAAATGTAATCAGTGTACCTTACCCAGCCCCTCACTAAGCAATGAAAGTGAGATGGGTAGACAAAATGATCTAGTTCATGTGCCATAGAGATATTTACATACATGAGTACCACCATAGTTTCAGTGAGGGTAAGCCCTTTAGGCTTATGAAATATAAGATGAACACCTGATTATTAGCTTAATACATTTTCATATTTATACAGATATATCTGTATTGTATATTTTATTGACAATTTAAATAAGGTTCGGATAAGAAATACTTATATATTGTGCATACTATCCTAGATCCTATTTGGGTTGAAACAATGTACAGTGAAACTTTGGATTTAAAGTAACTTGGTTTAAAGGGGTATTCCACTCAAACATAACTTTTTATATGTTGCTGCCCATGGTGAGACTAATGCTGGGTTTACACGGAGCGATAATTTGCCAGATCGTACGATTAACGATTTTGAAGTAACGATTTTTTTTTTTATAACGATCAGCGTTTAGACTGTACGATATATTGTACAGAAAATTCGTTTTGCGATCGCTTAAGCCTATCTCACACATAGGGAAAATCAGTGAACGACTTTTTACACGGAACGATCGGCGAATTTTTTGCGAACGACGAACAACGATTTAAGAACCTGTTAAAAGATCAAAATGAACGATTTTTCGATCATTCGCCGCCTTTACACGTATGATTATCGTTCGAATTCGATCGTTATCGCAAAAATTCGCCCGATAATCGCTCCATGTAAACCCAGCATAATGGTGCGTTTACACAGACAGATTTATCTGACAGATTTTGGAAGCCAAAACCAGGAATGGATTTGAAAAGAGGATAGATCCCAGTCTTTCCTTTATGACCTGATCCCTGTTTATAGTCTGTTCCCCGTTTGGCTTTAAAGATCTGTCAGATAAATCTGTCTGTGTAAAAGCACCATGATGGCACGTTTACACAGGCAGATTTATCTGACAGATTTTTTAAGCCAAAGCCAGGAACAGACCATAAACAGGGAACAGGTCATAAAGGAAAGATTGAGATTTCTCCTTTTTTCAAATCTATTCCTGGTTTTGGCTTCCAAAATCTGTCAGATAAATCTGCCTGTGTAAACGCAACATAACAATTTCTTCTATAATTATCATTATCTATTCCGTCTCCTTCTCCCAGTTCTGACTGGCTGCTTTCTGCTGAAGCCACAAAAAAAACTTTGTGAGCTTTTCTTTCCGCCCCTCCCCCCTTCTCCACCCTCCCTTCTGAGACGGCTGATGTAAACAAATCCCTATCTACAACTTTGTAGCAACTTTTTAATGCTAAAGGGGCAATTGCAGACAGGCACCAGTGAAAAGCCAGAAGGCATGCGATGACCAGCAGAGTTGATCAAGTAGCAGTGGGTTAAAATGAGTGGGCTTTCTGAGTCACTTAAAGTGTCACTTTTCTTATAACTTTTAAAATCTAAATCAACAGGAGTGTCTCCCTGACGAAGCTAGGCGAGTGAAACGGCGTTGAAGTGTGAGGTGGGGGACTAGTGGACTGGGATCTGTGTTACATACTGGTAACTACTCTGCCATCCATATGTACTTGTTTATATGTATGTGATTCTTATGAGCGTACTGTAGCAACTGACACTAGCACTTTTTACTATGCACTTTATGCTGGATAAATTATGAGATACAGTTTACAATATTATGTATATGGATGCATTGGCACTTTAAATAACTTGTCCCAGCAACTTGGTCTCCCACCTCCCCAGGTCTTGTTTTTATGTGTTGTTTTTCTGTGATTGATTAAATAAACATTATTTTGTTAACTGATGTTTGATTTCATTTTTCATCAGTTGGGGTTCCCCATATAATTTTTTGGTGTAGTTTACTTTATTTCGCATCTACTGTTGATTAAGATTTTGAAAGTTATAACAACAGTGACACTTTAAGTAACTCAGAAAGCCCTCTCATTTTAACCCACTGCTACTTGATCAACTCTGCCGGTCATCGGATGCCTCCTGGCTCTTCACTGGTGCCTGTCTTCATCACTGCTGCTTCCCTCTGACCCTTGAATTAACCTCTTTATCAATAACTGCTCCAGGCAGCCAGCACTAGTACCAGCAGGTATCAGCACCAGCAAATTTGCTGCCACCTGTGTAGATGGAGGGTTAAAGGGGTAGTTCACAAAAAAAAACACCCTTCAAATAAACTGGTGCCAGAAAATGCCATAGATTCGTAATTTACTTCTGTTAAAAAATCTCAAGTTTTCCAGTACTTCTTAGCTGCTTTCTGTCCTGCAGGAAGTGTTATTCTTTTCAGTCAAGAGAGGGTTTTCTGTGGGGATTTTTTACTGCTCTGCACAGTTTCTGACATGGGCAGAGGTGACAGCAGAGACCACTATGTTAGACTGGAGAAAATGCACCACTTCCTGCAGGACATACAGCACTGATAAGTAGTGGAAGACTTAAGATGTTTTAAAAGAAGTAAATTGCAAATCTCTAGCACTTTCTGGCACCAGTTGATTTGAAATATTTTTTTTTGGTGGTTAAGCCAGACATACACTCGTACAATGTTGAAAATTTACAGGGCAGTAAAGAGATCTTTGCTGCTGAAGTGTTTCTCTCCTCTTTGCATGAGCCGGTTAGGCCTTATGCACACGTTCAGTATTTTTTTCTGGTCCTGAAACAACCCGTGAGAAATTGCGGATTGGACATCCGTATTCCATCCGTATTCCATCCGTATTCCATCCGTATTTCCGTAATTCAATTTTTTTACTACTCATTGCTTTTCAATGCACTTCATCCGGATTTTTTTGCGGAAATACGGATGCCAACATGTTACAATCCGTAAACAATCCGTAACCAATTGATTTCAATGAGAGGATCCGCAAAAAAAAATGGGTCCGCACCCGGTCCGCACTAGGACATGTCCTTTTTTTTTTACGGATTGATTTTCATCCATTTCTGCTACTGATCGTGTGAATAGCCCAATAGACTTCAATGTGCACTAACTCGGATCCGGAAATACGGATCCGTAAATTACGGAACGTGTGAATAAGGCCTTATAGGGAGCATTCCTCATATTGCTCATAGTTGGAGCAAGGTCGGTCCATCCAAAAGGGCCTTTATTGTTTGCTTTATTGTTTATCTTTCAGTGCAGGTAAAATGAGTCCTTGCTGTCTCCCCACAGAGGATTTCTATACTGGATACAACTGTAACAATTCTCACTTCTGAGAAGTATTAGGTCAGAGCAAGTTCCCAGCCTCTGGATATAGACAAGAAAGTTCCCATACCCTGACAGCAAGCAGAGATCTTACACATGATATATGAGAAACTGAAACACAAAATCTAACAACTTTTATTTACAGTAAATAGATCTCCTTCAACATTATTTTTATTATACATTGGTTAAGACTCAGGTTCCTCAATTACTACCTAATATCTGACCTGGTTCACGCTAACCCCCACATTCCCGTATATACAGAAAAATGAAGACTGCACTCTGAGAAAACACAGCTTTTCTGCCAAAACCAGAAAAACTGACTATATCTGTTGAGACCTGAAAAAAGAGAAATGTGACATTTTGCAGAATGCACTGTGCAGAACAGAGTTCCTGAGGTCGGCAGGAACTGGGGAATCTGAGTGTTTAATCATGTCATATTATATGGCCGGCGACGCGACCTGAGACGTCCTGGACAGGACGGTGAACATGTAAAATGTTTCCTTTATCCTTTTACTACAAAACATTAACAAGAAATAAAGCAGGGGCATTGGCGGACGTTCCACGCAGACAAAATGTAGCCTTTTCTTACACTTCCTATTACAGATTATCATTAGACATCAACCACTGTACTTCAAACTACAACTCTTAGCATGCCCTGACTTCCATTACCTTTCAGGGTATGCTGGGAGTAGTGGCTGAACATCAGCCAGAGAGCCGAGGTTGCAGGTAAGTAATGTATGTCAGGAGCTTACAGGGAATCTGTCACCAGGTATGTGCTGACATGAGAGTAACATAAAGTAGTGATAGAAACCCTGACTCTAACACTTTGTCCCTTTTTATCTCAGGGTATCAGCTGCATTTGTATTCATAGTTACTCCACCAGCCTTTATAGTGTCTATACTGTGCATGGGCAGAAGCTGTCAGAAGCAGATGGGTGGGGAAAGAGTCAGCACATGGAAATTGTGGACTTCAGATCAGTAGGGGCTACTGTGCACGGCTAGTACTGCTAGTTGATTGACAGCCATAGTGCTGGAATCAGGTTCTATGTCACCACTTTAGACTGGGTTCAGACACAGTATATTTCAGTCAGTATATTTGGGCAGCATTTTGCAACCTCAACCAGGAGTGGATTGAAAACACAGAAAGGCTATGTTCACACAATGGTGAAATTGAGTGGATGGCTGCCATATAACAGTAAATAACGGCCATTATTTCAATACAACAGCCGTTGTTTTTAAATAACAGCAAATATTTGCCGTTAAATGGCGGCCATCCACTCAATTTCAGCATTGTGTGAATAGAGCCTTTATGTGTTTTCAATCCACTCCTGGTTTTGGTTGCAATATGAGGACCACAATACTGACTGAAATATACTGTGTATAAACCCAGCCTTAGGCTATGTTCACACTACGTAAAATTACGGACGTTGTTGCCATCAGCAACAACGGCCGTACTTTGTACACCTGTGAACACTGCCTACATCTCTATGGAATCCCGGACGGAGCGTATACGCATCGTATACGCTCCGGCCGGGATCCCATGCAGACCCGCAAATAACTGACAAAGGCCCTTTTACACCGGGCCATCAGCAGGAGCTTGCTCCTCAATCGAATACGGATGATAATCGATTGGTATATTAGGGCCTTTAGTCCCTCTGCAAGCAAAATCTGTGTCTAGCAGATTGTTATGTGACGTCCGTGAGTAGTCACTCTATGGAATCCAATAAAAGCCCTATTCCACCAACAGATCTGACGACAGATTATCTACCAAAGACTTGAAGCCAAACCCAGGAGTGGATTTGAAAAGAGGAGAAATCCAGTCTTTCCTTTATCACCTGTTCTCTGATTATAGTCCGTTCCTGGGTTTGGCTTCAAATCTTTGGCAGATAATCTGTCGTCAGATCTGTTGGTGGAATAGGGCCCTAAAAAGGCTCTTTGGGCACTTTTATTTACATGGTCTTGAATACAACCAGCCCAAGAAGGGCTTTACAGAAGACGAGCCCTAGATTGTGGACGATAATAGGTTTTAAAAAAAAAACCAATAAAACAATAAAATTATATTATTATCTGTCTCCAGGGTCAGCGGCCTCTTAGTCATACAGCTGATGATCCACTCATCGGAATCTGACAGGAAGTTGAATGTCTGAGAGTATGAAGACTTATCTGGTTCCTACGTTCTTCATATATTGCATGTGGGTAGATGAATCACAGTGAAAATGTGTGGTACAGAGGTGTAGTACTGTAAATTGTCACTTTAAAATGAGAGAGACAGGGAATTACACCCAGCATACAGGACAAGAGAAGTAGAACTATGCAGTGTCCAAACAGACAGAATAGGAGGCGATAATGAGAATTATACCCTAAATACAGGACAAGAGAAGTAGTACTGTGCAGTGTCCATACATCCAGAATAGGAGGCGATACTGAGTATTATACCCTGTATATAAGGCAAGTGAAGTGGTACGGTGCAGTGCCTATACATCCAGAATAGGAGACGATACTGAGAATTATACCCTGCATATAGGGCAAGTGAAGTGGTACTGAGCAGTGTCTATACATCCAGAATAGGAGACGATACTGAGAATTATACCCTGCATATAGGGCAAGAGAAGTGGTACTGTGCAGTGTCAATATAAAATAACACCCAGTGTACATAACAAGTGAAGTGGTACTGAACAGTGTTTGCACATGCAGAATAACAGGAGATATTGAAAATTATACCCACCATACAGAATAAGAGAAATGTTACTGTGACAGAATAAGAGGAGATACTGAATTACCCCAGAGGCAGGCCAGATGGTTGACACAGAAAAGTGGGTGGGGATGATGAGGATTGTAGTTCCCACTGTGCCACAGTTTAGATGCCAGTGGTCATGGTTACTGGAGTGCTTTTACTAGACCCCTACTGAAATGGAGATTGTATGTAGATGTCGATAGTAGTAGTCCCCAGGGCACTGCCTAAGGATGTAGATGTCTTTGCTGGTGGTAATGTGCAATAAGGCTAGGACTACACAACAATTTCTGCTTTCACCGTTAAAAATCACAGTGTATCACTGTATTGTGCTGCCATAATCGCATGTCATCCCAACTCATGTAAGTGAGTGGAGTCATGTTGCAACCCACAGGTAGTCACAAGAAATCTCTCAGCCCCTATAGGGGGTGCATTAGAAGCTGTGTTGTAGTATAACTAATCAATGTCTAAGTGTGATTTTTAGAGAAACAGTTAATATCAGAACCTTAGGTCAGAGAATGACCCCCTCCTTAAAGGGCCCCTGCACTGTCTCTCATTAGTGCTGCCCGTGGGGCAGAGTTGATCACTTCTTGTGGCATTTGCTAATTACTAATCCTTTCTTAGCTTTCATCAAGTGTGACCATGTGTGAGGTGTGAATGTAAGGGGGGTTCACAATTGTGAAGGGGTGGCAGTGGCAGCAAACTCCTTAGGCGGTGTTCTCCTTAAAGTGACCCAAACATGCCGTTCAAAAAATTGCACAGTGATTGTATAATGTAAGGGATTAATGGATTGGGAATAAGATCTATGGAAGCTATTAGAGTACAGTCATAGGCTGGGGTCAGATAGAAGGGAACAGCATGGAGTCCACCACATCTGACACATTATGGAATCTATGGATTAATGCCCAATGGTGCAGCGGCTACATTTTACATATTGTCCACAAATCATAAAAATGAGTGTGCTCTTACTAATGCATAGTGTGTGGTAGTGTGTGGAGACATAAAAACCACTGTAAATATCAGCCAAACAGTATCATAAGTCATTACATTCTCATGGCTTTCTGGGTTATATCTGTTCCTGGTAAGATTGGACGACAAATATGGAGGAACATTACCAATCAGGGGCTAGGAAATTAATGCCACAGGCATATACAATGGGGGCTATACGATCTGTCAAGGAACTGTCCAAGGTTCTGGGTGACACTGTCACACAGCTATTCACAGGCTTTGAGTAACATTAGGGTGCGTTCACACCTACAGGATCTGCAGCAGATCTGCAGCAGATCCGCAGCAGATTTGATGGTGCAGATTTGATGCTGTGTTCAGTTATTTAAATGAAATCTGCTGCGGATCCGCAGCAGAAAATACGCTGCGGATCCAGTAAGTGTGAACGTACCCTAATCTGCATTATTAGGTAGAGACAACTTTGGTTTTCATTGTTTAATGGTGCCATGTGTGATGGTGCTTTTACACAGAGAGATTTATCTGACAGATCTTTGAAGCCAAAGCGCCGGGAACAGACTATAAACAGGGGACAGGTCATAAAGGAAAGACCGAGATTTCTCCTCTTCTCAAATCCTTTCCTGGCTTTGGCTTAAAAAATCTGTCAGATAAATCTGTGTGTGTAAACACGCCATTAGTGTCAGACTTTACTGTAATTCTGGCATTCTATTTATTATCCAGGCAGATTTTAAACGGGTTTCAGACACCTCAATATTTTTAGAGGGATTCCAGTGTCTGGCGTCAACTAAAAGGCATTTTTGAAGAAATTACTTTTTTTTCGGATTGTGTTTTGAATGTTGTAGGCAATGTCGCGTACCGTGGTGATCATTGTGGAGGGTCATTGTGGATTTGTGGAATATTTCCACTGGCTGTCAAGTCACTATACTGTAAAGATCCTGATTTATGTTTTATTTAAGTTTTGCAAGTGTCATTTTGAGGTCGGACAGGAAGATACAATTTTAGTGCTTGCTCATTGCGTGCAATCTCAGGCAGGAAAAACTTCCGCCGTCTCAAGTCTTATGAGGAATTCAGCAGTAAGTGACGTCGCTGATTCAGAATGCAGAGCACAAAGGCATCAACACACAGCCAGATCCTAGCAACAGGAGAGCGGGAGCCCCTGTCATAACCCTCTAGTCGCCTGGGAAAGGGCAGCACACAGGAGAATTGGAAACTATTTTTCCAAAATACAATGGACATATGCTAAAATTTCCGGCATGGTGGAAAAAAATGTAAATCAACTTCTCCTTTTAGCACTTTATTCATTTGAGAAAATTACATCTGTCATTTTGAGTCAGTCATTTCACATTTTGGACGCCTGTTATTACAATGGTGGCTGTCGATACATTACTCTGGTTCAGGTGGACTAATTGCCCTTTGGGTGTAAACCTAGAGAAAAAGAAATGGCTGCACCTCACACCTATGGCTGACACTAATGCCTCTCGGCTAAATTTAAAAACCAATGCCAGGATGTTGGTAAATTTTGATCAAACCATATTGTCTCATGTACCGCATGCAGGTCTTCTGGCCCACATGAGTCCCTACACTAAACCAACACTGTGTCGGTCAGTGACAGCCAACCCCACAAAGCAAGCAACAACAGGGGAGGGGGGGGGGGGGGCTCAGAATAGCCCTGCAACCCCACTGTAGCTGAGAGGCATTGTAGCCGAGAGGCAGTACTGTCAGCCATGGGTGTGAGGTGCAGCAGCTCCTTTTTCTCTAGTTTTGCCCTTTAGGTGTGTCTTTAATTGAAAGGTCCATTGAATTTAATAGTAAAGACGGTAAAAGGGCAATGAAAAAGGAAAAACTGTGTGTGAACAACTAATAAATAACGTCGTTCAATAATAATTGTCATGGTCATTATTTTGACGTCTTTGCAAACAACATCAATTATTTAATACACTGTGTGCATTGGACGGACGTCATTCCATAGACTTTATAGCATTCCATTGAGTCCAATTAAAATGCAGCAATAACAGATGTCATTTAAAAATAAAATGGGAAAGCTTTATTTGAAAAAGACAGGACGCCGCCTTATTAGACCTTTCTTAGCCCCCTGAATGGTTATGTAGAGGTCAGAGGCATGCGGTAACCTACAACCTCCATCATGACGCATGTCTCCCCGCTGGTTCACTTGCAGCATTCAGAAACGTTTCCCAGTAAGATGATTCGGCCACTGATCATCCAGTTGTTTCCCATGTCAGTGATAGCTCCATGGCTTAATTTATGCGTGTTATTGGGTGAAATGACCATTCAGAAAAGCACTTGGAGCCTTCAGGGTGGAATGAATTGTGATGCACGAAGCCCCCACCTCTTCCTCAACGCATTTACATGTCAGAGACCTAAGTGGGCTTTTCCTCATCAGGACCGGAGAAGAGATTCCCCTTCACAACAGAAGGAAACTAAAATAGGACGAGCATCCTGGATATTGTAGCAGGGGATATGCTGCGCTCAGGGGGACCTGGTGAGGGAAAGGCTGAAGGTCATGACCGACGGCTGTGGGCGACTGTTAGCGAATAGACAAAACAGTCACTAAGTGCAAACATCCAAGCAAGTTCAGCCAAGCATCTGTATACAGATTGATATAGGGAGGTTCAGGATCAATCCGAGACATCGAGCTCCACAGTCCACAGACACAATGAAATAAGCCATTTGTCTGTAAAAGACGACCATCAGAACTCCAGTTGGATCACTGCATAATGCAGTCCCACAACTTTATTAGACATTTTTTGCTCCTTGCTTGTCACTTTGCTAAAGTTGCGAGAAAAAGGGAGCATAGCTTTACCAAGATGGAAAATTCCCCTAATTTATTATAGGTGTATGTAATAAACTGAAGTCTGAAGTATACCGCCAAAATGGTGCTATAAAGAATAAAAAAGAGTGTAACATTCATCAACATGCATGAAACAACTGTGTAAAAATTGACGCAGCTTTAGCCTTGCTCCTCTGCATTACTTATGCCAATATTGATAAATCCACACTGATCATTCGCATGCTGTTTTCAAGATTTCCGCTTGCTGTCAGTGGATCAGACATATTTTCATCCAGAGGCTGTACTGGAATGTCTACAGTAGTAAATCCAGAGAACTAGTATATGACCGCTACTATCGACTTATATGGCGTTTTGCAGGTATCAGTGGAACTTCTATAGTAAATTACTAGGGGTCACAGGGCAATATGTCAGAGTAACCACTGTAGAAGTGCAATGACCGATCACATCATGGGGATTATAATTTTAGGAGGAGAAAGTGTTGTACTTGAAATAAATGAAAAGATTTATTTTTACTAGTCTAGCCCTGTATATAGCCAAGGTAGGACGGCTTATTGATCCTCACCAATGACGTATGCCCTTGTATTTCAGGCCCCAATTACAACTCCCTCATAGGTTACTATCTACCTTTAGTAAGGGTCCTATTTGACCAAGCCATATTTGTGTTCTCTCATTAACAATAAAAAAATCACTCAATGAGGGGTATTTCAGAGAAAATCAACTGGTTTCAGAATGTTATATAGATTTGAAATGTACTTCTATTCAAGTTTTCCTCGCTTATCAGCTACAGTATGCCCTGCAGGAAGTGGTGTATTATTACCTGTCTGACAGTGCTCTCTGCTGCTACCTCTGTCCAAGATAGGAACTGTCCAAATTATGAGAGGTTTTCTATGGGGAATTGCTGCTGCTCTGGGCAGAGATGTCAGCAGAGAGCATTGTGTCAGACTGGAAAAAATACACCCCTTCCTCCAGGACATACAGCAGCTGGAAGACTTTTGGAATAGTAGTAATTTACAAATCAATATAACTTTCTGATTTGAAAGAAAAAAAATAACTTAAGTACCTTTTTAACCCCCTTGAGGACCAAGCTCAAAATGGACCGTGCAAATTTTCATTTTTTCATTTTTGTTTTTCCCTCCTCGCCTTCTAAGAGCTCTAGCACTTTCATTTTTCTATCTACAGGGCCTGTAAGAGCTTGCTTTTTTCAGGAATAGTTGTACTTTGTAATGGCGTCTTTCATTCTACCATAACATGTATGATGGAACCCCAAAAATATAATTTAGGACGATATAACTTGGTGTAATCGTAAAAAAAGAATGCAATATGGTAACTTTTGGGGGGTTCCTGTGTCTAAGTAATGCACTATACGGTAAAAGCGACACATTACCATTATTCTATAGGTCAGTCCGAACACAACCACATGCAGGTTTACAGTGCACTTCTCTAATGTTATATATATTTTTTAATGAAATCCTTTTTTCCCCCAATTATTAATAAAATGGGCCTATTGAGACCTTCCCTTTTTTGTGAAGCTGTCGGATCAGGTCAAAACTCTGGAAAAACTGAATCATCATTCCTCTTGGCATTTCTAATGTGTGGTCTGAAAATTCTGTACAAGGGAATGTATTAGGATTATGGGTAATGGCCTAGTCCATAAACTATTATCAGCTCCAGGACTCATAAAATCCATGACTCTGCTGCAGGAATTTCCTAAGGAAGCCTGGGTGCTGGGTCGCTGTACTGACCTATGACCTTACAGTACAGGGAACATGTAACAGGGAGCAGGACATGTTTGAATAAGATTAGTTGGTGCAGCCTCCTGACCTTCTGACACATCTACATTTTTTGTCTTGTCATTTTAACACAACTAAGAAAGATTTAGAGCAGAGGCTGTAGACATGAGGCTTGGGGTGCACAAGTGTGTGGGTTGGGGAGAAAGCTATGATTGTAGGATACAGACAGCTTACAGTCCATTAGAGAGGTGGCCATACATTTATGGTGGGTGGTCCAGGACCTTTATATATTATCTACATGGGATTGAGCTTGCTGCTCAAAAAGCAAAGTATAAATCAATCAATAAATAAGTACATATATAAGCTAATAAAGTCCCTAAATATTTTTTTCCACCTTTAATGGTGTGTTTACACAGAAAGTGTTTATCTGACAGATTTTTGAAGCCAAAGCCAGTATTGAATCTGAAAAGAGGAGCAATCTCAGTCTTTCTTTTATGATCTGTTCCCCGTTTATAGTCTGTTCCTTGCTTTGGCTTCAAAAATCTGTCAGAGAAATCTCTCTGTGTAAACACACCCTAAGGGTCCACTAACACTACGGAATTAGTGTAGAATTTTAATCGGTCAGCGCTGCGGAATCCACTTGAAGTATTGCCTGTACAATTGATTCAATAGAATGTCTCGTGCACTCCACCATCCGCCCAAAGAATTGACATGTTAAATTTTTGGACGGATGAGACAAAGAATTAATGGGACAGGTGGAACTTCAAGCGGAATCTGCAGCGCAGGGGTTGGGGGGAATAAAAAAAAAGATACTAAACTTACATGTCCCCGTGCCTATGTTGTGTTGCATAACCGGACTCCCATACCCTGCTGGGTGTCATCTTCTCCCGGGTTCTGGGTATGTCATGACCTGGTTAAAACGCCACAAGCAGGTGGGATTTAGCCTGCTCAGTCAGTCAGTGACTGCAGCAGTGTCCCGCCCCAGTCACTGACTGACTGAGCAGGCATCCATCAGCTGGGTCATGACGTCGCCTGAGGGGAGCTAAGGAGATTGCCATCTGGGGTCCAGGAGCAGGACGTGGAGCTGCACGGGCACTAGGACAGGTGAATATGACCTCTTAATGTTTCCCCACTCTGGCCCCAAATAATTTTTTTGCCTCCCCCTGAACTTCTCCTTTAAAACAAACACCATAAATTGCCCAAACTGCATCTTAGCATTTTTTTTGGTCTAAATTTAATAAAAGATGGCAATCTCCCCTAATATTTTGGGGTTAAACTACATGATCCCAAAAAATAAATAAATAGGCTAAAAAAAGGAAAAAAGGTGTCTTCTTTTTCTTTTTAAAATGATGTCCGCTATTGCCGCATTTTAATTGACCTCTATTGAGTGCATTAAAGTCAATGGAATGACGGATGTCCAATGCACACAGTGTATTAAATGGCAGATGTTGTTTGCGCGGACGTCGAAATAATGATCATGACAATTATTCGCGGACGTCTTTTGCACACAATTTTTTTTTTCACTGTCCTTTGGCTGCTTTACTATTAAATACAATGGACTTTTCAATTAAAGACACACCCAAAGGGCATTCAGTTCAAACTATAATCAAGCCTAAATTTCTAAAGTGAAAATGATGTATAAAAAAATACTGTTTCTTACAGCTTATGGCTATATGTTCACACTGTGAAAAAAAGAAAAAAGGCGCCAGTTTTTTTTAAAAATAAATAACGTCCATTATTACCAAATTATAACTGAAGTGAAACTAAAGGCCCTATTTCACAGAACGATTATCGTCCGTATTCGCCGTTACAGGCGATAATCCTTCCGTGGAATAGAAGGCAACGATCAGCCGACATTGTTCATGTTGGCTGCTCATTGCGTCGTTTGTCTTTCAAACATGTTGAAAGACAAATGACTCATACAAGAACGATATGCTGCCGTCGCTCCATGGAATAGGAGCATCAGCAGACCGTTTCTGTATGCTATGGGCTGCCCGGAATATCTAGTGATCACCTGGGCAGCACCCCCGCACCTTCCCGCCCTCCCCCTCTGACTCACTCGCTCGCTGCTGCTGCGTGGAATAGCATCGGCAGCGTGAGGGGAACGAGAAGCAAAGGAGCGCTAGTAGCGCTCATTTGCTCCTCTCCGTTGGCATGTGGATTAGGGCCTTAAGTGAATCAAACGCATTGAAGTCAATGGAATGACGACTGCTCAATACACACAGTGTATTAAATAACAGGCATAGTTTGCGCGGACGTCAAATTAATGGTCATGACAATTAGTCACAGACATTATTTTGCAAACAATGGATGTTATTTTTAGTTGTTCTCACACATTTTTTTCACTGTCTTTTCACTGTCCTTTTACTGTGTTTACTACTAAATTCAATGGACCTTCAAAAAAGAACCACACCCAAAAGAGCCTAAACTAGAAAAATGTACCAACAGCCGTCACTGTAATGACAGGTGCCCAAAATGCAAAATGATGGACATCACTTTGAGAAAAAAAACACGGACAGCAAAAATCATCAGGTGAACATAACCTATAAGTGCACATAGAATGTATAAGTCTGGACTCAACTGGTAACAGTGGGATTAATAAACAGAAGTAATACTTTGACTTGTATGGTATGAATAGAGTTAGAGCTTATTTGCATCACTTTTATTTACTTTAACATTTAGCATAAATGTTAGGAAAATCTCCCACCTAATTCATTATATGGAGGCTGTGATAGATGTAACAGTGGCATCTGTAACGTATAGACTAATATAGGATCTGTTTAACTGACTCATTGCGGCTGATTTACTAGCGTGTTTTTGTCAGAAAATTGATGGGTTTGGTGTTCCAATATATTTAATAAAGGTGTGCGACACAATTTTTCCAAAAACCCAACAAATCCGTAATTTTTGTCCAAAAACCTGCCAAGTGGGCGTGTCATGGGTGTGACCTTTAAAACCCGCCACAACTTAGCAGATCGTCATTTTTTTTTTTTTAACATTTTCAGCCACTTCTAGTGTGTTGGGATGGTTAGGCTTTAGGATTGTCCTGTGAAAAACCTTCCAGATTTACATAGGGCATGTGCCACATTAATGAATTTGGCACAATTTGGCTTACAATTGACGGATTAATAGTAAATGAGTCCCATTATGTGATTTTTCATGTATGTTCACTGAATACCATTATTGCCTATAAGTGTTGGAAGCATGTTAGTATCTATAAACAATAGGCTGTATGGGCATCCATTTAATGGACACATCAAAAAAGCTACTAAAAGGCTCATGACACACTATATTTTTTTAATGGATCCCTGTGATGGATGCCATACAGTGGCTACATTATCTACTACACTATTTCCTACCTTTCTTTTGCGCCATACTGATGTATGTGGGAGCTGTGGGCTCACAGTGCATGAAACATACCTGTGCGCCCCACTTTACAGCCGATGGCATCGTAAGATATTGTAAATGAGGGTGTCTGGCTGTGTAAGATCCACATACAGCTTCACATTCAAGTATTGTACAGTATAATAATCTTCATAACGCATTGGTCCACTGCTCCCCCTATTTTATTATGTTAATCCTCAGCCATAGGTTCCCAGAAGCCACTGCAGCCTCCGCTCCCCATCATGTTCCTGCAGTGACAAATGGGATTACTTGCACCCCCATCTCCCCTGTCCCAGGGTTGTGGCTCCTATCAGTGGCAGGGGGGATTACACAGGACAGGCACTCAGTTATCTGGTAAATGGATGATTTACCTGCGGACACTGTGAACACTCATCACAGCTCCCAGGAACATAAACGAGGTTGTGAAAATGTTCTGAATCTCTATGGACAGCTCCTGGCTCCCCAGACGTACTCCAGACTCCATTAAATTATCCTGAGAAGGAACAGCGCAGAAAGCTGCCAGATAATTGACCGTAAAAACCGCCATGGGTTTACCTTGTATTCGTTTAGTTGGAGTTATTTTTAATCTGATGTGAACTTTTCCTCCCATACAAAATGTCATGACATTCTGCTATTTTAGGGACATGTTCACACAGGGTGCATGGATGTGCTGTAGATTTTCCTTGTGGATTCTGCAGGTGGACATCCACCGTGTACTACAGTATGGGCAAAATGGATGAGATTTTATCAAGTCCCATCGGAGCAGTGCTGAAAAAAAATCTGTGCAGAATCTACATAAGTTGGTTGTGAATGTTAAATTTATGTTACAAATGTTTTGTCTTTCATAATCTGCAGGAAAACTCACAGTGGCAAATCTGCGATAAGATCGGCACAATTTTAGAAGGGAATTGTTGGTGTGTATTTTACTGTGGAAACAAAACCAATTGTAGGCTTGCAAATTGGATGGAAAATGGCAGAATATTCACTCATATCATTTAAGTTATATATGGAGGTGATAAAGTAGCGGTGTTCTGTTCCCTTCCCTTTTGTTAGTCAGAACTTCAGTATGGAGGGCTTTGCATGTGTGTAAACCCAATAGCCTATTAATATTAGTGAGAACCAGGACAAAGCTATTAAAGAGTACCTGTCATTAAAAATATATTTTAATATACAATCCACTCGCCGGCATCCGCTATTTCTGACAATGTGGCCTCATAGACTTACAATGTCAGAATTAGCCGATTAGGAGATACAGTAAATTGCGCTGTTGCTGCCTCCTCTCCCCGGCTATATCTTCTTTTATTACAATGACTCTAAACAGGGAGTCCACTCCCGAAAACTACCACTTGCACTATGAGAATGGGGAGACATGGGGACCCCTTAGAGGCCAAACTGTTGGACATTAGTTCATGCTATTTGATTGCGTTCAAATATTCCAACGATAACGCAGTAAAAATTTGATTTGCCCTCCCACGCCCCCTGGCGCTTTTTTCCAGCCAATAAACATGCAGAGGGGAGGGATAGGCACTAGGAATCGGCAAGACTTAAAAAAAACCTCTAACTGCGATTGGCTGGCTAAACTCCTCACCTCCTGAATATAAGAATAGTGATTTCAGATTTGTGTCACTTGCTGGTTGGAGCTAGAGAGGGACAGACTATATACCAGGGAGAATTAGCTTTTAGGTGACGTTAAGTAGGAAGGGACCCCCAAAAGCCCTTGTTAGGGCTAAAAGTATAAAAACCATATATTTAGAAGCTGTTGTAAGACAGGCAGTGTGTTCAGACATCTACATCTACAGACATCTACGGCTGTATACTGTGAGTGTGGGATAATAGCTGTTATCTTGCCACTACTGATTTGCGCAGCCTGGATCCTGCAAAGGCGTTGACCAGCCCTTTAATTTTATAATTTTAAAACCAATTATATTTCCAGTATACGGCTGTATACTCTGATTGCGGGATAATACCTGTTATCTTGCTACTACCGATTTGTAGTTATCGTTAATTTTCGTTATTACGTATTTTACACTGCACCTGACCTGATTTGTACGCAAGTGTGTTCTGCTAGACCGAAACATACGTTTTTACTTTACATTTATAATTTGTTCGTGAATCTTCAGCGTACACTTGGGATAATTGGGATGTTCGCTCATCACTAGTGTTAGATGCAGCCAGGCTTGTTTCCTCTGCTATCCCATATGCATTCTAGAGGTGTTGGCATTATTTCCTGAGGTGTCATTGAGCACTTGGTGACCTCCTAGTGGTCGAATATTGATTTCCAGGACCCAAGTATTTTTCTCCCATAGACTATAATGGGATTCGATATTCGTTCGAATATATGAATATCGGGAGCTATTCAAATCGAATTTCGAATTATCGAATATTTCACTATTCGCTCATCTCTATTGGACATTGTTTTGTTAGCACCTAACTAATGGTAGTAATGTGATAAGAAATAGCAAGCTAATGCAATAAAGGTCAAATATGTGACCTCATTAAAGGGAAACAATCATCTGGTTAGTGAGCATGAATGCTGAGTATGAAGGCATGTCTGTTACTTTCATTCTTGGCGCCATTCCTCTGCTGTTTGTTCTGAAATCCTCTGCCCAGTAAGCTGTTAGGAGCACTGGGGGTGGGGCCACCACCCTTAGAGCATCGGTTTAGCCAACCACCTCCATTGATAATCATTGGGGGTGGGATGGCCCCGCCCCAGTGCTCCAAACCCCTTACAGGGGAGAGGATTTCAGAATAAACAGAACGGGAAGAACACAGAGGATGAAAGCAAGAGACATACCTTCATCCTCAGTGTACACTAGGGAGCTATCAGAAGGTTAGATAGTGCTGATAGTTCCCCTTTATGTTGTCTCCTATTCACAGGGTAGGGGATAACAAGCTGATCAGTGCAGGTTCTCTGGCTCAATCAGGTCTTTTACATAGGGGATAACTTGATGACATGTAAATACCCCTTTAATCAAGCTGTAGGTATATGGATGCAAGAGAGATTGTGTGACACTGCGCTATTACTGTGTTATAAGAGATGTTACATTAGACTGCAAACGACAACTACAGCAAAATCTATACTCACTGCATGTTATCTGTGATGTTGCATATGACTGCCAGTAACACATACTGTATCATCTGTGCTCGATGAATTATCACTGTGTAATAGCTATGATGTTTCATAGAATTGCAGATAACACCTACTGCATTGTCTGCACTCTAAGTTATCTGTAATGTTACATAGGACTGAAGACAACACCTACTGCATCATTTGTTGCCTTTTGCTTGTGTATTTCACTGCAGGAAATGAAAGTAGCTACACAAATCCAAACTTTACCCCTTCACTGGGTTGAGCCAGGTGACCTCACATCACCTGTAAAATAATCATTGCAGTTCTCCTAGAATTCCAGTCACCTACAGATTAAAACAAGAACACACAAAATAATCATGTAAGAAAGTTTGGATGGCAAAGTGTCAAAGAAACACAAGGGGGAGATTTATAAAAGGGTGTAAATATAAACCTGGTGTAAACTGCCCACAGCAACCAATCACAGCTCAGCTTTCAGCTCTGGTAAAATGAAAGGTAAGCTGTGATTGGTTGCTGTGGGCAGTTTACACCAGGTGTATATTTACACCCTTTCATAAATCAAATTGAACAAAAATAAATAATAACAATAAAATATGTTGTTACTAGTGCACTGCTGGGCTCTGCAAAAAAAATGTCCCTGCAATCTTTTATCCACTGCCTGTTAGGGGAACAGTCTCTAGTAACAGCTACATAAGGATAAAACACAGGAAGTTGGGACAGGGCTTAGCATGTGCTATGTGTCCAGGGAGAAAGAGCTAGCTGCCTACTCCAGATGATCCACACTTTTCCTGAAAGGTAAATCAAGGCTTTCATCCCTGACCATCCAAAAAGCTGCCTTGCTCAGGTTATTTAAATACTTGAGTATGGCATAAAACAGACTCTTTTCCCCTTTTCCCCAAAAGAAAGCCTAGCTACAACTCCGCTTCTGTTCTTATAACAGTGCCTGTGAAAGTGTTAGCCTTCACTGTTATGGCATTCTATTTATTAAGCTAGAGCGCCAGATGAACAGAGCTCTAGATTCCTCCTACATAGGGGAGTGCTGCAAAGCTTAAAATTGCTAGAGCATAAATGATCATAAAAATATTTATTGGTCATCATTGATTACATTGTTGCATCCGTGGCTGCAACATGCTCCATTGACCCCTAAATTTCTAAATTTCTGAATTCCTGCAGATTTACAGGGTGAATTATAAAGTAACAAAGCAAACTGCACTAGTTCATTGTCTTCATCTTCTCGTTTTTGTAGCGAGTGACGTCACTTTGACATAAACACACGGGCTGTAAACCTTTCATTAAGCTCCGAGGCGGGTGAGCTCAGCACCTACATGTTTGGGTTGAGCATTGCATTAAGACGCTGGGTGGCCGCCTTGACGTTGTCTCACAGGGTGATAGATCGCAGGTTTATTAAAGCTTGTCCTGAGCGCTCATCACTTCTACACCAGGCTCCACATTTCTGGAAGGTCTCCATGTACAGTATGTATATTATAAACTGGTGTCTCAAGACATAATTACACTCTTCTCAGTCTCCTGGTGAGGTTAGTCCAGGATATACTTTACACCATGAAACTCTTGCACATTCATTGCTAAGTTTAATAAATTCATCAGGGTTGCATCTCGCTTAAAGTGGATCTGTCAGCTGAATATGCTGTCTTATCTTAAAGGTGTTGCCCAATGATGAATATTTTTATACTTAAATCCGGCACCAGATAATGAACATTTTTTTATAATATCACATTAAAAATGTGTGTACAGTATCACTAAATATCCCAGGAATAATGCTATATATTATCATAGAATAGTGCCACCTGCTGTTTCTTTACAATTACTTTACTATGCCCACCTCACTAAATGTACCATGGTAGTTCTTCATGTTAAGCCTTGCTTCCCTACCAGAGGAGCCAGCTGCCTCTGAAGCTGGAGTAACTTCTCTGCTGATGAGCGAGTGCCATTGTCGTCTCCTTTTTGCTAAACGGTGGGAGACGCTGCCGCTTCACATTGGGGAACCCACCTTATCAGTGGCGGATTAAATGTACCCTGGGGCCTGGGCTGTCCACCCAACCTGGGCCCCCCCTTCCACCCCAGCAGGCTGTGTGGGGTATATAAGAATACATAGATCTGTGGGGGATCAGTATATAGAAGTGACCCCAGAACATCACTAATAGGGGGAGATGTTTTTATTCTATCCCCTATTAGTGATGTTCTGGGGTCACTTCCCTGCACTGAGCCCCCACAGATCTATGTATTCTTATATGCCACAAAGCATCCAGTGTATAATCCACCTAGGACCCAACTACAACAGCTGCAGGCACTACAACTCCCAGCATGTACTGACAGTCTGCAGCCCTCATAATATGCTCGGAGTTGTATTGCCTGCAGTTGTAGTTGGGTTCTAGTTTAAAAGTATACTGTGTGTGAGCCCAGCCTATAAGTGATTACAGTGCAGTTACTAATGACTCACAGGTGACGTCTTCTCCGATTGCCGTCGCTCACTTTTTCCTTTCTTCTCTATTTGGCACAGCATCATGAAGACTTCTCCGACCCCAACTCAACTGCAGGCGGGGAGCTGGGGGTGACTGGGGAAGGGAGGCAGCTGGGGCGACAGGGGGAGAAGCTGGGGCGACAGAGGCCAGGGGGGAAGGGGAGCTGGGGAGGCAGGGAAGCAGCAGGGGGTGGCAGCAGGGGGAGAAGATGATGGGGGTAGCAGCAGGGGGAGAAGATGATGGGGGTGGCAGCAGGGGGAGAAGATGATGGGGTGGCAGCAGGTGGAGATGATGATGGGGGTGGCAGCAGGAGGAGAAGATGATGGGGGTAGCAGCAGGGGGAGAAGATGATGGGGGTAGCAGCAGGAGGAGAAGATGATGGGGATGGCAGCAGGGGGAGAAGATGATGGGGATGGCAGCAAGGGGAGAAGATGATGGGGGTGGCAGCAGGAGGAGAAGATGATGGGGGTGGCCACAGGGGGAGAAGATGATGGGGTGGCAGCAGGAAGAGAAGATGATGGGGGTGGCAGCAGGGGAAGAAGATGATGGGGGTAGCAGCAGGGGGAGAAGATGATGGGGGTAGCAGCAGGGGGAGAAGTTGTTGGGGGTAGCAGCAGGGGGAGAAGATGATGAAGGGTAGCAGCAGGGCGAGAAGATGATGAAGGGTAGCAGCAGGGGAAGAAGATGATGGGGGTGGCAGCAGGGGGAGAAGATGATGGGGGTGGCAGCAGGGGGAGAAGATGATGGGGGTGGCAGCAGGGAGAGAAGATGATGGGGGTAGCAGCAGGGGGAGAAGATGATGGGGTGGCAGCAGGGGGAGAAGATGATGGGGGTGGCAGCAGGGGGAGAATATGATGAAGGGTAGCAGCAGGGGAAGAAGATGATGGGGGTGGCAGCAGGGGAAGAAGATGATGGGGGTGGCAGCAGGGGGAGAAGATGATGGGGGTAGCAGCAGGGGGAGAAGATGATGGGGGTAGCAGCAGGGGGAGAAGATGATGAAGGGTAGCAGCAGGGCGAGAAGATGATGAAGGGTAGCAGCAGGGGAAGAAGATGATGGGGGTGGCAGCAGGGGGAGAAGATGATGGGGGTGGCAGCAGGGGGAGAAGATGATGGGGGTGGCAGCAGGGAGAGAAGATGATGGGGGTAGCAGCAGGGGGAGAAGATGATGGGGGTGGCAGCAGGGGGAGAAGATGATGGGGGTGGCAGCAGGGGGAGAAGATGATGGGGGTAGCAGCAGGGGGAGAAGATGATGGGGGAAGCAGCAGGGGGAGAAGATGATGAAGGGTAGCAGCAGGGGGAGAAGATGATGAAGGGTAGCAGCAGGGCGAGAAGATGATGAAGGGTAACAGCAGGGCGAGAAGATGATGAAGGGTAGCAGCAGGGGGAGAAGATGATGGGGGTAGCAGCAGGGGGAGAAGATGATGGGGTGGCAGCAGGGCGAGAAGATGATGATGAAGGGTAGCAGCAGGGGAAGAAGATGATGAAGGGTAGCAGCAGGGCGAGAAGATGATGAAGGGTAGCAGCAGGGGGAGAAGATGATGGGGGTAGCAGCAGGGGGAGAAGATGATGGCGGTGGCAGCAGGGGGAGAAGATGATGGGGTGGCAGCAGGGCGAGAAGATGATATAGGGTAGCAACAGGGGAAGAAGATGATGGGGGTGGCAGCAGGGGGAGAAGAGGATGGGGGTGGCAGCAGGAGGAGAAGATGATGGGGTGGCAGCAGGGGGAGATGATGATGAAGGGTAGCAGCAGGGGGAGAAGATGATGGGGGTAGCAGCAGGGGGAGAAGATGATGGGGGTGGCAGCAGGGAGAGAAGATGATGGGGGTAGCAGCAGGGGTAGAAGATGATGGGGTGGCAGCAGGAGGAGAAGATGATGGGGGTGGCAGCAGGAGGAGAAGATGATGGGGGTGGCAGCAGGAGGAGAAGATGATGGGGGTGGCAGCAGGGGGAGAAGATGATGGGGGTAGCAGCAGGGGGGGGGAGATGGGGCAGCATGGAGAGCAGCTAAGGGGCAAGGGGTACAGCCGGGCGGCAGGGGGTATAGTCGGGCGGCAGGGAGCCAGGGTGAGCTTCCGGCAGAGAGAGCCTGTCACGCAGGCCGGAAGCTCACAGTGCAGCCCCGCGGTGCCCGAACTTCTCTGCTTGGCGGCGCGCATGATGTGACGTCATCACGCCGCCAGGAGAGAAGTACGGGCACCGCAAAGACGGCAAGGAGAGAGGGGGCAGTGCCGCGGCGGACTCCGACGACAGCACGCCACAGCAGAACATCACTCGGGGGCCCATTGGGCCCCAAAAGTGATGTGCTGCTGGCGCTGCTATGTAAGATCTTAATGTGGGCGGCGTGGGCCCCCCGGAGCCTTGGGCCCTCGGGCGGCCGCCCAAACCGCCCACATTTCAATCCGCCACTGCACCTTATACCTAGTGAAAAACAGAGAGTAGGACTAAATATGTGTGTCCACCTTTGCACATTTACTGCAGTGGACACGGTAATGTTTTTGAAAAGAAACATTAGGTGGCGCTATACTAATATTATTCCTGGAATATCTAGAGATATCAGATATAAATGTAAATACATTGGATATAAGTTATGGCCAAAGGCTGCTGGGTGTTTGGAACATCATCAGTAGGGCAGGAACAGTGTGTCACCCAAGCAAGTAAACTACACTACCGTATTTTCTGGCGTATAAGATGACTGGGTACTGTATATAAGACACCCCCAAATTTTCCAGTTAAAATAGAGTTTGGGATATAATCGCCGTATAAGACTACCCCTCTTCCAACACACACCAAAATGAGTAAAAAAACATCAGACAGATCTGAGAGGCAGAGAAGGAGGTACAGTAATACTAGTAGGATACAAGGGCAGGTGAAAGAGGTGTGCTTTTCCTGGACACCTGCAGCTTGCTCTGCCCTTCATACGGTTGCCACATACGGCAGGGATGCGGCTGTTTTGAGCTAGCCCCACCGTGTGCGGCGACCGCAGATTCTCCAGATCAGTTCCAAAGTTTTTCAGCACCTGCCCTATAAGACGACACCCGGCGTATAAGACGACCCCTGACTTTTAAGAAGATTTCCCTGGGTTAAAAAGTAGTCTTATACGCAGAAAAATACTGTATATTTTATTATCTTACACCTCCAGCAGGCTGTCACTTATTTTAAACACCTCCTAAGTTTTTTTTTTTTGACAGCCAAAGAGGGACATTTACAGTTTATTGTAGGACAGCTATATTTTTTAACATGTATTTTTATATGTATTAGTTCTTTTCCTTTAAAATATTATTGAACAATTTATATGAATATAACAATTTTTAAAAAAACTATGCATGTGGGGTCTCATATACAGTTAAAATCCAAATTACCAAAAAGAATGCTGACTGTCAACGCAGGCTCTATAATCAAAGAAGTTTATTGAAAAGTCCAAACATAACGCGTTTCAAGGCCCTTGCCTCTTTATCAGATACAATGGACAGAGGATAGATACACTGTACATATCTTCAGACAGAGTATATAAAGAGTCACAATTGGGTTACTTTGGGTATGGCACTGTGGTATAGCACTGTGGAGCCGCAGCTGTTGACTATCTCCATATGCTATATAGTGGTTGTGGCTAAGCATAACCCAGCAAGGTGAGCCTTGAATCGTACAGCTGATATTCATACAAGTTGTTATTCTGATGTAATACTCGAATACTTTTTTTCAATGTTCTTACTAATATACACTTAGGAATCAAACCATTTTTTTTTAATTATGTGGAGAGTTTATTAATGCATAGGGACAAAGAACCTTAGGTGAAAAGTAAGGAGTGTCTCTTCTAAACAGGGAGGTATGGTTTTGTATTTAAATAGCAAAGCCCCTTTAACATCTTGGAACACAGTTACATCCACTGGATTATATGGGCACAAACATTACGCCCAGAGCAGGAAAGGATTTCTATAGAGATTCCCATAGAAAGCCTCTCCTACTCTGGAAAGTTCCTGTCTCGGCCAGAGATGTCAGCAGAGAGCACTGTCATAGACTAGAAATAAAACAACATTTCCTGTAGGACATATTGTAGCCAATAAGTACAGAAATAGAAGTAGATTACAAATCTATAAAACTTCCTGACACCAGTTGATTAGAAAGAAAAAGATTTTCGCTGGACAGCCTTTTTAAAAAGTCAAAACCTACAGAAAGTCATTGGCCGTGTAATAGGGCCCTAAGGCTGGAATCACACATGGCAGTTTTTTTGGAAAACTGCCACCACAGTTTTAGTGCCAAAACCAAAAGTGGATCCAACAGGAAAGAGAAGTACAAGCCCTCCCTTTATATATTTCATAACATTTGAATCCATTCTCGTTTTGGCTCAAAAATTGCAGTGGCAGTTTAAAAAAAAAACAGCTGTGTGTGTTTCCAACCTAAAAGCTTCCCAAAGTTATTACTGCGTAAAGAAACACATGGGCCTTGGTCCTTAAAGGAATTACCTGGACAAAAGTATTTAAAATTGTACCAGATGTATTAGTCTGGAATATTCTTGGCCTGTCTAGTCTACTTAGACAGGATGCATGTATCTGCTCTACTTTGCCTATGGAAAAACAACCACTGATATATTGGGAGTAGAAGAGCTATCAGAGATTCTAACATTGCAGCATATAGAGAGGGCATTAAGGTCTCTCTGTCACATAACTGTAATTGCAAATTATCATAATAAATGGTCCACAATTGTAGATAGAATAGAGCCCATTCCATTGTATGGGCAATCCAGTCTGTGCATTTGCCCGTAATCGTGAGAGGATTGTGGTGTAATAAGTGACGTGAAGGTTGGTGGAGAGGAGCACATATATATGCACATATAGTACAGTCTATACTTTTTATAATTTGCATCTAGTTAGCATTCTTCTGAATACTGTCATTATTGTTCTCGCTTCATGTAAATAGGACTTACATGTGGACAATGTCTATTTCCAGGCATTATAGCACAGGCTATTGGACACTCCTTGTAGGCCATGTAGAACGGCAGAACAATAGCTTTCTGAATCCAATAGCTGGATCCCTCTAAAGCATCTCCTGCCAAATTGGTTGTTATTTCCAAGCAGAGTAGCTACCCCAGGAACCAGGCCAGAAATTCCAGCAGCAGAAGAGCAGAGGGGCCAAGTACGAATTAAGCAGTAGGCGCTATGTGCTAACTCTCTGGCATATTTTATGGACACCGTGTCAGTCGTGGTATTTATTAAGGAGGTTTTCATGACGACAAATTGTATCCAACTTGAAAACTCAATGCGACCTGCCTTACATGGTCAACAGCAAACAGATTGCACAACAACCATAGGGGGCTTAGCAGACAGCTCGTACTACACAAGAGGTCCCCATGGCCCAATACATTATATCCATGATATCAAGTAAGCCAGGAGTAGAAGCTATGTGCTGGAAGAATAGAAACATCCTAAATGACTGCACATTCATATTGTGATTAGGAGCATAAATTGAGGAAGACATTCCCAATAGATTCTCAGTGATGCATATGCCGTGCTGGTTGCCAAGTTTTGCTGTCATAAAGGTCCATAAGGCCTACTATTTCCAAAGCTATTGCCTAATATTTTAAGCTAGTGACTATATTTGGGTCATTTCCTGCACTTGTATGAGTTTTTAATCTGACTCAAAAGTGTGGTGTGCTGCAGTTTTTAATCCGAGTGAAAACTGGTATACATGCAGGAAATGGCCCAAAGTCAGTCATTAGCTGACTATGTTCTGGCTATTGCCAGTCCCTGCACAGATATGTTGGCACCAGATTCTGACCCCTTACTGCCCTACTATGATACCGCACCATATTCCCCCTATGTGCAAGATTGTAACTACAGTGGTGCCTTTGATTACAAGCATAATTCCGGGACCACGCTTGTAATCCAAATCCACTCTTAAACCAAAGCAAATTTTCTGAAAAGAAATCATTGAAATCATTGAAATGCAGAAAAATGTTTCCACACCCCAAAAATAATATTTGTTTTTTTTTAAATTTCTGAATAACAGGTAAAACAAATGAAACAAACATTTAGAAAGCTGAATATGTGATATTATAATTTACTGTAGAGTATAGCCAATCAGCATGTGGATTATGATGTATAGTAAGTGCATAAAAATGAAAAAACAGCAGCAGTTTGTAGATACAAGATGGAACTGCAGATCCCCCGTAATGCAGTAGCGTAGTACAACAGGCTAGAATAGAGAAGCAGGGCTGCTGTTAGAGAGGTCACATGTGTGGTCACATGACAGCAATGGGGAAGGGGGTGTGTGTTAAGCATGGACCAATCAGGAAGTGAGAATCACAGAGCTGTGCAGGAGGACAGTGACAGAAACTTTTCAGCAGTGTGAATGGCTGAGTGTGAATGCAAGCACATTATAGCAGCAGCAGTAGTGTGTATAGCTGAGTGTGAGTGCAGGCACATTATAGCAGAAATGGAGAGGACGGGAAACACAAGGGCTGACAGAGACTGCAGGAAAGACTGAGCAGGGCATATCTGGCGCAGTATAGCAGCACTCTCTGTCACTGGTAGAAAAGGGTTACAGCTATGTAGAGATTACACCCACAGTCCTGTCCCCTCATGCAAGCCCCAGCCCAAATGGATCTGCTATGATTTGGAAAGTAAGGAAGACTTCCTGGGTGAGATTATAGGGCTGTAGACCCCGCTATACAGACTTTGCCCCTCCCCGACTTTTTCTCCCACCCAGTACAAGGAGCTCTTAAAGGGGTTGTCCGGCGCTAAAAAATTATTCACAGAATAACACACATTGCAAAGTTATACAACTTTGTAATATATGTTATATCTGTGAATGGCCCCCTTCCCCGTGTCCCACCCCCCCCACCCGTGTACCCGGAATTGTGGTGCGCTATACTCACCTGTCACATGCCGACCACAGTCTCCGATCCTCAGCAGTGACGTCTTCTTCGGGCGTGGCCGCGTCATCAGCCGCTCAGCCGCGATTGGCTGAGCACAGTTATGCTCAGCCAATCGCGGCTGAGCTTCGAATGACGCTGCAGAGGGCGGCCGGGACTCGGGAAGATCCGCCGGCCGCCCGAAGAAGACGTCACTGCTGAGGATCGGAGACCGTGGTCGGCACGTGACAGGTGAGTATAGCGCACCACACTTCCGGGTACACGGGTGGGGGTGGTGGGACACGGGGAAGGGGGCCATTCACAGACATAACATACATTACAAAGTTGTATAACTTTGTAATGTGTGTTATTCTGTGAATAATTTTTTAGCGCCGGACAACCCCTTTAAACCAAAGGTACCACTGTACTGTAAAATACTGCTTCTATGTAAAAGAATATAAAAGCTATACAACTGCTCTGTGTGTACAGGAATATAAATACCATAATACTGGCCAATATGAATAAAAATAAAGCTACTATAATACCGTCCTCAATGGAAATGAATGTGACTAATATAACAGTGTCCCCGTCCCATAGACAGAAATTAAATTGTTATAATAATGCATACATATATACACAAGACTGTAACTGCTATAATACTTATGACTTACATTTTTCATAAATCATGTCCGTTGTTGCAATTTGCAACAATGGCCGTGATTTATGCAAAACATACGTTGTATTTCAATGAATGGAATACCGGCTGGAGTGTATACACATACAAAACTGGCGGCACAAAAAACTGACATGTACGTTTTGTGCGGCCACTATTCATTGAATAGCGGCCGCACAGACATGTCAGTTCACACAATGTAGAGTGCGGAAATGAAGATCATTTGGCCGATACTGCAGTACTATTTTCACTAACACCAGCCATTCTGTGACCCGGCCGTGCCACAGAATGGCTGGTGTTATACGATGTGTGAACCCAGCCTAAATATGTACAAATTTATAACTACTATAATGCTTCTTCTTATTTTTTTTTAAACAATATTTTATTAGTGGCTTATGTAATATTTGAACATACATATTGAAAATTCATTACATATTCAAAAAGAAAGTCGCTGACAGGCAACAAAGGATTGTATGTTTACAATATCATACAGATACAATGAGCCTTTGTAATAACCTTAAAAGACATATTATCATATACAATACAACGTAGTCTTACAAAAAACATAGGTAGAAAAACAGTAACCTATAATATCATCTTAAAACATGGTATAGATGTCAGATATTCAAATATGCTACCAATAGAATGGAGAGAATTGTCTTTACCAGAGAAAGGGAAAAGCTTAAGATATTTGGAGTGCTCCCAGAGTTCCCTTTTGGGCGGCCATGCAATACCAATCAGTGTCCTTAAATTGATTAATGACAGAGTCTCTCTCTTCTATAGTAAAATCATGAATTAGAAATTGTGTCCATTTGGACATAAATGTTTTTGTTGATTTTTCTTTGGTGCGCAATACATCCAAAAGTTCCCAATGAAAGATCTCCATCAGAGCGGAGATTACCTCAGAAATGTCTGGTAGAGTATCCAGTATCCAGTGTCTTCATAAACATTTCAGGGAAACTAATAGAGTTAAATGAATTCCTTTAAAAGTAAGTAATTTAGGAGAGGGAATAGTAGAGTCTATATCAATAAAATGGAAAAGATAACTAATAGGGAGAAGTGGTATGGCATGGCCCCAAGTGGACAAAAGATAGAGCCGCACAGAGTTCCAAAATTCCTGCACTCGCGTGCAGGCCCAGGCACAATGAAACAAGTCTGCTTTAGGAAGTGAACATTTCGGGCAAATGTTTATGTGAGAAGTGTGGGAGTTGGAAAAAGGAATATTAAAGGCATATATAGCCTTGTGTATAAAGCGGAAATGTATTTCACGTAGAACCACATTGGGAGTGGCAGAATGCACTAGTTGAGATCCTCTCAATATTTGTTGGGTCAGATCCTCTGAAAAAATTATGGAGGACCATTTTAAAAAAAAAATTTGTCTAGATAAATTCTTTTGAGAGCGTGATCTAAGTTTTCCATATGTATGTGATAAAGAATTATGTACCGGTGGTGTTGGGAATAGATTATCAAATTCCATATCACTTTCTGCTTCTACTATGTCCCGTACTCTGGAAGTAAGAAATTCAATTATAGAATCGTATTGAGGTAAATGAAATGAAGACAATTTAAATCGTGTTCTGACGATATCCCATGATAAGAAAGTGTTGGAATTAGTATCCAGCAGATTCCCAACAGAAGAAACATGTGCACTCTGCCACTCTGAGTAATCCAATTTGTCTGAGTTAGGTGGGTAAAGTGGTGAATGCCACAGAGGAAATCTTTTCGATAGGCAAAAGGGTAAACCATATAATTTTCATATCGCCTTCCATGTGGCAATGGTGTCTTTAAAGATAACACTTCTCTTAATTTCTGGGGGGAGTTCTGGTAATTTAGCATGTAGCAGGGTGGGTAAAGGCCAAGGTGCTGCTAAAGCTTTCTCAATTAAAATATTGGAGAAATATGACGTGTCCATAATCCAATCTTTAGCATGGCGAAAGAGAGCGGCTAAATTATATAATCTAATATCTGGGCATTGAGCGCCACCTTTAGAAGTAGGGAGACAGAGAGTGGAATAAGCAATACGAGGTCTCTTTGATTGCCAAATAAATTTAGTGAAATATGATTGGAGTAGGGAAACGTCAGAATGTTTGAGTAAAAGGGGTATTGTTTGCATTGGATATAACAGTTTTCCAAAACACATCATTTTGATTAAGTGGGTACGGCCTAGAATTGACAATGGTAGAGATTCCCATCTCTGGAGATCTTGTTTTATTCTCTTAATTATAGGGCGATAGTTCAGGGAATATAGTGAGGAGGGAGTTCTGCCAATCTGGATTCCAAGATAAGTAATATAGGATTTAGCAATGGAGACCCCCTGCAAGACCCGAAGTAGATCTCTTATGTGCAGTTAGGTAAAGAAGTTGACTTTTATGTATATTGATTCTATACCCAGAGAAGGAACCAAAAAATTTTAAGGCATCCAATACTGCCAGAACATGTAGATCTGGGTTATCTAAATATATTAAAGTATCATCAGCAAAGCATGTAACTTTGATGACTTGGGAGCCAACCCGTATGCCTGAGAAAAAGTCAGAAGAAATAAGATATCTAGCCAGAGGCTCCATCGCCAAATTGAACAATAGAAGGGATAGGGGGCAACCCTGTCTGGTACCTTTTTGTAAGGGAAAGCTATCTGAAAGGCAACCCGGGGTATGAATTCTAGCTTTCGGAGATGTGTATATTGTGGAAATAAAATCTTTGAATTGACCTGTGATACCAAATTTTGTTAAGGTCATGTCCAGCCACTTCCAGCTGATATTATCAAAAGCCTTTTTGGCGTCAATTGCCAACAGACCTGGAGAGTGGCTGGAACGACCCCCAGATTGGACACCAGACTGGGCCGCTAGTACAGTTCTTATATTAGTGACACCAGAACGTCCTTTTATAAAGCCAACTTGATGGCTGCCTATTAGTGATGGTAGGATGTCTGCCAATCTATTGGTCATAATCTTTGCCAACAATTTTAGGTCTAAATTTATTAAAGAGATTGGCCTGTACGAATTAGGAGATGTCGGATCCTTCCCCTGTTTATGTAGTATTTTGATATATGCAGTATCTCCCGAGGGAAGCATGTGATGGTCAGTCAGAATAGTTTGGAAAGTAGAAAGAAGGGTGGGGAAGATGACAAAAGACATAGATTTATAAAAATTCTGCACTATAGCCGTCAGGGCCTGGAGCTTTGTTATTTTTAAGTGTAGAGATAGTGGCAGTAATTTCCTCCAATGTGACTGGGGCGTTGAGAGAATCAAGAGAAGGTGTATCAAGAGAAGGTAGAGTTAATGACTCTAGAAAGTTCTTACCAGCAGCTAGATCAAGCCTATCTTTGGAATATAGTGAGCGGTAAAATTGTTGTAAAAGTTGTGATATGACTTTAGGATCTTTTTGTATATTACCCGCTGTATCTTTGAGAGCAGGGATATGTGTAGTAGGTCTACGTCCTTTAGCAAGGTTAGCTAACATTTTCCCTGATTTATTACCATAGCGGAATAAACGGGATATGTATTGATCTCTATATATACTGTAGCATTGAGTTTTTCCTGTGCAATTTCGAAAGCTTGTCTAGCTGCTGTCCATTTAGATTTATTGTCATCTGTAGGGGAAGACAGGAAAAGAGTGTATGTAGAGCGCAGATCTTGGGAAAGTTGAAGATAGTTTTTACGTGCTTCACGTTTCTGGGCAGCCACATAAGAAATTATTTGGCCCCTTAGAACTGCTTTTGCAGTCTCCCAGAAAAGTATTGGGGATTGTGTATGTTCAGCATTGTTAGAATAGAAGTCTGACCACCATTTTTTTAATAGTTTGATAAATGATTCATCATTAGCTAAATGAGAAGGAAATCTCCAAATAATATCGGATCCCTTCTGAAAAATATCTCTTAATTGTAAACTAACAGGGGAGTGATCCGAAATTACTATATCATGAATTTCAGAGTCTTCTACTCTGCCAAGAGAGTCCGGTGACACTAAACAGTAGTCTATTCTTGACCAGGCCGTTTGGGAGTGAGAGTAAAAAGAGTATTCTCTACCATCTAGGTGTAGATGATGCCAAGAATCAGATAGGGAGGTAGAATTAAGGAAGTTGGATAAAATATTATCTGATGAAGTATATACAGTAGGGGTCTTAGTTCTTTTTCTATGTTCAGTTGTATTAAGAACGGTATTTAGATCTCCACCAACTATTTTAAGATTATTGTCATCTTGCAGAATGAGGTTTTCCAATTTTTTTTAAAAATCAGGTCTCTGAGTGTCGGGACCATAAACGTTATATATGCTATATTTGCCCGCTGGAGTGTCAATAAGAAGATGACATATCCTGCCTTCATCATCTTGATATTGAGATAATACCGTACCGGCTAAATTTTTATGTGTAAGAATAACTACCCCGCCTTTACGGTTAATAGCTGGTGAACCATAAACTGCACCCACCCAAAAACGTTTGAGTCTGAAATAATCTGATTCAGTTAAATGTGTTTCTTGCAATAATACTATATCGACCCTAAGTCTCCTAAGGTGTTTCAGTATAGAAGTCCTCTTAGATGGGGAACGTAGTCCCTTAACATTCCAAGTGATTAATTTCATACAATATTAATAGAAGAGGAGGTGTTAAGAAGAGACTCTGGAAGCACAATAACATAGTGGGTAACCCTTTCAGGCAGAAAAAGAGGATAGCATGTAGCATTTTCAGACAAACTAAAGGTGATATACCTAAGAATAAAACAGTTAACAATATAAACTAAGCGAATAAAGTGAGATGTAGACTTCACTTTTTTCGTATTGTCCAATGTTCGGAGCATTCGCAAACTCCGCATTATGGAGAAGAAATAAAGAGAAAGAAATAACTGGTGGAGAGGTCACATCAACCTCCGCTCCACTAAATGAGTATATATTAAAATTAAAGATATACACATCCTACCCCCTGAGAAATGTGTGAGTTGTCACAGGGAAGCAAATAAATAAAACAAAATAAAAGGAAGAGCCAGTATATAATGATTAGTACTTAAAGAAGTTGTACTTAAACCTAAAACCATACAAGGTGGAATTATACATATACATATACATGCACACACACATATACATATACAGTATATACACATACATACATACATACATACATAAATACATACTTACACACACACACACACACACACACACACACACCACCAAATGCATTACTACCTAGACTAAAGAAAATAATAATGTAGTAAAAAGGTGTCCCTAATATAGTATTTAGTCAACATATATAGGACTAAATAGAGAAAAAATACTCAGTTTTAATGAGCAGCATTGCGTCCAACAGAATAGAGATGGCGTTCATAATCATTCCATTTTTTCTACCGTGTCAGTAGGACTATCCAAATGTCGTCTCTTGTGCTTGTCTTGAATAGGTGGAGTGAGACCCTTTACATCTTTAAGGGAAGAAATGGCTTCCTCAGGAGAACTGTAAAGAGAGGCTGAACCATCCGATTTGAAAACTTTCAGTATGGCAGGATAAAGAAGAGCAAATCGTATTTGATTTTTTACCAATGTCGAGCAAATGTGTGCAAAAGCTTTACGTTTTTGAACCACTGCTGCGGAGTAGTCATTAAACATGAGGATTTTGTGGCCATGAATTGCAACATCAACTGTAGATTTTTTAAAGCTTTGTAAAATGTTGTTTTTATCATTATAATTCAGATACTTGACAATCACTTGTCTGGGTTTCTGTTCTTTTTTATTTGCATCTTGCTTTTGTTCCGCTGGTGGGGGTCCCACACGGTGAGCTCTTTCCACAGTAATGTGACCTGGGATACCCAAGTCTTGGGGAATTTCTAGAGAACATATAGCATGTAATTGCATGGCTGGAATGGATTCAGGTAAACCTATAATACGTAAATTGTTGCGCATAGAGCGGTTCTCTAGATCATCAGTCTTTGTTTGCAATGAAGCTGTGACATTCATATTCTGTTGTAGTTTTATTTTTGAAGAATGTATTTCATCTTCTAACAGGCTGACTCTCTCCTGAAGTTCAGTAATCTGTGAGGTATGCGTTGCTATATCTCCCTGTATGGTTTCTAGGGAGGAAACTATAGTGGCCTCAAGAGAGGATTTTATGTAATTTAATATCATCTTGGACACTTGAATTGCCAGTGCCTTACAAGACATATTTAGTCCTGGTATTATGGTTTCACACGGGGGGATATATATAACTGGGGGAGCACACAGGGGGATCTATATAACTGGGGGAGCGCACAGTGGGTATATATATATAACTGGGGGAGCGCACGGGGGGTATATATAACGGGGAGCGCAAGGGGGGTAAATATAACTGAGAGGGTGCACAGGGGGGTATATATAACAGGGAGCACAGAGGGGGGCTATATACTACTGGGGGTGCACAGGGGGGTATATATAACTGGGGGGGCGCACAGGGAGTATATATATAACTGGAGGAGCGCACAGGGGGGTATATATAACTGGGGGAGTGCAGAGGGAGGCTATACACAACTGGGGCGCACAGGGGATATATATACAACTGGGCGGTGCACGGGGGGTATATATAACTGGGGGGCGCATGGGGGTATATATAACTGGGGGTGCACAGGGGGAATATATAACTGGTATATATAACGGGGAGCGCACATGGGGGCTATATACTACTCGGGGGCACACAGGGGACTAGAATAATATACCAACAGCCGTCATTGCACGGCAAGGGGAGGCAAGACAGCTAAATGACATCATTTTAAACGGAGATGAAAAAACTTTGTGTGAACATAGCCAAAAAGAAGCAGATTTTTACTCAAATAACCCCTTTTTGTGGTGTAAATCCCACTTGCCTAATGGGTGGGCAGGGGGTGTGACAAGATGGGGAGGAGTCGCAAACTATGGCAGAACTCACAGGTTTAGATCTGTGTGCCTGCAGGAGAAGGTCCCACCAGGTTTAATAAAGAGGTGTGCACCTCCTAGTAAATCCGGCAGAGTGCATGGGGGAAGGCGTTCAAGTACTCTTAATAAATATCTTATATCTACTATAATACTACCTCTTATGCATAAGAACATTACTAGTTTAAAGGGACACAATCATCAGGTTAAACAAATTTACCCTACTGATGGCTCCCTATTGCGTATGGGGCTCTAAGGATGAAGGTAAGTGCACTTTGCAGTTTAATCTGACATGAAGTAAGGCCATTTGGAGCACTAGGACGAGGCTGCCCTTTCCAGAGCACTGATCCGCCACCGACCAGCCTCTTCTAATGTTTATCAGCAGATTCGGTGGGTCAGATCTGGGGCCAGTAGCCCCGTCCCAGTGCTCCAAATAGACTTACTACACGCTGTAAAGTGCACAGAAACTGCACCAAGTAGGAGACTGAGCACCTCATATGCAATAGGGAGCTATCAGCAGGTAAAATTATTCTAACCTGATGATAGTTTCCCTTTAATAATACTCCTCTATGTGCAATACTATAACTACTGTAATACTGCCGCCAATGAATAAAAATATATTATTATATGTAATATAACACTGATACTATAATAGCGCTCTCTGACTACTCTAATATTACAGTCTTTGTACTAAGTACAAATATTCTGCCATTTATGTACAAGAATACAACTATAATACTGCCCATATGGGCTAGAAGCTGTAATAGTTCTTTTGCGTATTATCGGGATTGTATGCGTTTTTCATCTATTGGTCTCCACATGACATTCACTAGATATAAAGCAGCTTCTATACTGGCAGCAGTGGATGATATTGTAGAGTTACTGCCAGCAGCACTTTTAACATATTAATCAGCGTTTATACCGGATGCCAAAATTACTGACAATTTTCCTGGGTATATGACTGGCAACCTCCCCATTGACTCATCTCATATAAACATCAGCTAATTTAACCTCTTTTAAGCTAAACCTGACCTAACACGTTTGGTTTATGTCGACTGAAGACACCAATTTTGGTGGGATCTATTGAGCAACTAATCAGTATGGTGCCCTCCATACTGCCCCCTGATGGCAAATATTGGAAGAGAAACAGATAATTCATGATGGATTTCAAGATACCTGATCCTAATGGTGCATTTACACAGACAGATTTATCTGACAGATCTTTGAAGCCAAAGCCAGGAACAGACTTTAAACAGGGATTAGGTCATAAAGGAAACCAGATAATTCTCTTGTCTTCAAATCCATTCCTGGCCTTGGCTTTTAAAATCTGTCAGATAAATCTTTCTGTGTAAACACACTCTAATGCTAAGTTTACACGAGGCGATTATTGGCCCGATCGCACGATTAACGATTTCGAAGTAACGATTTTTTTTATAACGATCAGCGTTTAGACGGTACGATATATTGTACGGAAAAATCATTTTGCGATCACGCGCCCGCAGCCCGCCCCCCCGCTCAACCGCAGCCCCCTGCGCCGCCCCGATCGCCACCCCCGCCGCCCCGATCGCCACCCCCGCCGCTCCGAACGCCACCCCCACCGCTCCGATTGCCACCCCCGCCCCGGCCACGAGCATACGTTACCTGCTCCACGTAGCAGGTCTTCAAATCCCCAGCTCCCCTCTTCAGCGCATTGATTGGCTGAAGAGATGAGCCGGGAATTTCAAACGGCTCCTCTTCAGCCGATCAGTGCTCCTCTTCAGATTATCTGCCAAAGATTTGAAGCCAAAACCAGGAACTGACTATAAACAGAGATCAGGTCATAAAGGAAAGCCTGAGATTTCTCCTCTTTTCAAATCCACTCCTGACTTTGGCTTCAAATCTTTGGCAGATAATCTGCCAGATAATCTTTCTGTGTAAACGCACCATTATGCTAGGTTTACACCGAACGATTATCGGGCGAATTTTCGCGATAACGATCGAATTCGAACTATAATCGTACATGTAAACGCGGTGAACGATCAATAAATCGTTCATTTTGATCTTTTAACATGTTCTTAAATCGTCATTTGTCGTTCACAAAAAATTTGTTCCGTGTAAACAGTCGTTCACTGATTTTACCTATGTGTGAGATAGGCTTAAACGATCGCAAAACGATCGCAAAACGATCGCAAAACGAATTTTCTGTAGGATATATCGTTCCATCTAAACGCTGATCGTTATAAAAAAAAATTTGTTGCTTCAAAATCGTTAATCGTTCGATTGGGCGAATTATCACTTCGTGTAAACGTAGCATTATTCTCTCAGGAAGTTAAAGAGGTGTCTGACAGTGGCTTTCTCCCCTATCATTTAAAATACACCCCAAGCCGAGTGTACATTTGTATGTAGGTTTAGGGGAGATAGCTATCTGAAATGGGGGGTCAGCTTTAGTCTACTCAGCATTAATAGATAACGTTAGACAACAGCTTGTGACAAAGATGTTCCAAATTTATCAGACAGCTGGGATACATTTTCACTTTCTTAGATGTATTTCTTAGAAGTATTACAGAGTTTGGGGTACAAAAAGCCTGTCCTAAATACATGTATTGACAGTGCAGCTGTAGTTTGGTGTAGCCCTACAAAAAGCAAAGGTGTAGCCCAGCTTAAAGGAATACCTATAGAATGGTCTTAAGCCATATTTCCTAACAGGAGGTCTTGATATAGCATTTTATGTTTGGAGTCAGCAGAATACTTAGTAGAAATGAAAGGGAGCTCTATGTAAGGTAATTGTGAGCAGGGGGTGGGATATTTGGATAAGAGATGAATGACTTCCTCCTTGCAGCCACCGGCGTTGTGTTAGTAAGAGGGTGATGGATGGACCCGGCTGTGCTGTGCAGACAGAGCTTGCAGAATGTTGCTGACGTTAATAATTTGCCCCCACTTTTATGTCAACATGAAGAGTGCTGGTACCAAACATGAGCCAGTAGTAGCACCTGGCTCTAGCCTCGGACTATACCCTGCAAGGAGGAGGACAGACAGCATAACTGTTATCTATACAATGGCCTAAGAGGGGCGACATGGTAAATAACATGGTATGTATCTTAAAATAATGAGAGTTGTCAGCTTTGGAAATGCCTGGTGCGGGGGCAGGAGTTGGAGAAAGTGGTGACATGGCCATTGAGTGGACTTTTCTGTAAATTGCGAGTCTATGGGCTGTATTATATGGCTCGATCACTAATGTAAGCGAGCTCCAATCTAGTAGATCGGCGATCGCTTACTCTGTGATCGCCTATCATGTGAGATGGTGAAACAACCAGAGAGATGTAATTGTGTATAATATGTATGATATATGTTTTTAAACTGACATTCTGCATTTGGCCACAAGATGTCGCTGTTTTGCAGTACACAGTCTGTGTTGTTAAGGCTGAGCTGTTGTCAAGGGAGACAAACCTGGCAGTTGGAAGATGTGACCTGAGGTAAGAGGAAAGAGCAGATGAGGCAAGTCTGGAGCAGCCATTTTGATGACAGAGCTGACTGTAGTAGATGCAGACTGAGAGACCTGATGCCATCCACATAAAGTATCCTTCTTCTGGAACCCCCCAACTGCTGTGGAGAGCAGCTATACCAGTCCGTAACTGGGTCCTGTTGAGAGGGGAGAGCTTTGCCGAGACACTAGGGGCCTATTCCACGGGAGCGATAATTGGCCGAATTGGCCCGATTCAGCCGATTATTGCTTGGTGGAATAGAGAAAACGATCAGCCGATGATCGTGTCATCGGCTGATCGTTTATTTAGGGCCAGACCTAAAATAATCGGTCCCCCACTGTGCATCGCTACGGTGGAATAGCAATGCGCGGCGGGCGACCGACGATTTGAGGAAGCGCAGCATACATTACCTGGCAGGACTTCTCCCCCACTCCGTCTTCCTCCCCAGGTCCTGTGGCACAGCATCAGCAGGACCGCCGTGGCCAGTGATTGGCTGAGCGGTCTGACAGCCGCGCTCTGAACCGCCGCAATCCTGGGTGCCGCATGTAGCCCAGGACCGCGGCTATTAGTGGGTACGGTCTGATCGCCCTTTCCTGGTGCCTAGTGGGGTCGATCGAACCACACATCCGGCTTGGGCCGGGGTCTGCGCTGTAATGGCGCTGATCCCGGCTCGGCACTCAATCCAGTGCCTATCTCATTGATCTATGCTGTATAACTATACAGTATAGATCTCAATGAGAGATCAGAGTGCTTATACTAGAAGTCCCCCAGGGGGCTTCTAGTATATGTGTTAAAGAAAAAAAAAGTGTTGTTAATAAAAAAAAACCCTCCCCTAATAAAAGTTCGAATCACCCCCCTTTTCCCATGTTATAAATAAAAATAAATAAACATGTTTGCTATCGCCGCATGCGTAATCGCCCGAACTATTAATTAATCACATTCCTGATCTCGCATGGTAAACGAAGCAAACGCAAAAAAATCCCAAAGTGCAAAATTGTGCATTTTTGGTCGCAACAAATCAAGAGAAATTGTAATAAAAAGCGATCAAAAAGTTGCATATGCGCAATCAAGGTACCGATAGAAAGAACACATCATGGCACAAAAAAATTACACCTCACACAGCCCCGTAGACCAAAGAATAAAAGCGTTATAAGCTTGGGAATAGAGCGATTTTAAGAAACATATTTTTGTTAACAATGGTTTGAATTTTTTACAAGCCATCAGATAATATAAAAGTTATACATATTACATATCGTTGTAATTGTAACAACTTGAGGAACATATATAATAAGTCAGTTTTACCCCAGGGCGAACAGCGTAAAAAAAATACCCTCCAAATAAAAGAAATCTGTTTTTTTCCCAATTTCACCAGACTTTGAATTTTTTTCTGGTTTCGCAGTGTACTTTATGAAAAAATTCAGACTGTCATTGCAAAGTACAATTAGTGGCACAAAAAAATAAGGGCTCATGTGGGTTTCTAGGTGAAAAAAATGCAAGTGCTATGGCCTTTTAAGCATAAGAAGGAAAAAAGGAAAAAACGAAAACGCAAAAATTGACATTGGCCCGGTCCTCTACGGATTAAATGTAGCCGAGAGGCATTAGGGTCAGCCATGGGTGTGAGGTGCAAGCCTGCCAGCCACTTTTCTTTCTTTCTAGGTTTACATTTTATATGTTCTTGTTCACACTTGTGTTGCTTGGCGGCCGCCTTCCCCGCCTGCGGGATTTAGGGGGCCCATGGGGTTTGGTCCTGTGACAGTGGGGTTGCAGGGCCATTCTATGGCTCCCCCTCCCCTGTTAGCGTTTGCTTGGCGGTTGCTGACTGGCACAGTGTTGTTTTTAATGTAGGGACTCATGTGAACCAGGGGACCTGCACGTGGTACATGAGGCAATATGGTTTTGATCATATTATATACCAACATTCTGGTGTTGGTTTTTAAATGTAGCCGAAGGGCATTAGTGTCAGCCATAGGTGTGAGGTGCAACCACTTTCTCTCTAGGTTTGCATCTATCTAAAGGAGACCTGGGTCAGTAAGCGTGCATGCTAAACTTTCTGGGACCAATATTGGGCCTGTAGATAGTTTAGTCAGGGCTATTGTCTGTGACAGGCCACATTATATTGTGTATGGAACATCACAGCATACTCAGCCATTTGTTTTGTTATATTTTTATTTGTGTTTTGGGGAACAGTGTAAATAGTTTATAAGATTGGAAGCTGCTGTGCTACACCACAAATGCCCATGAAACGCAGCACCACATAATTGTTCCAGTTTATTTAAGGGATTAATAGGTATATAGTGGATGGCCTATTTGAGCTTGCGAATGTTTGTATTTATACAACATATTTCCAGGGGGCACGCTGTATAGATCAGGGGTCTGATTGAATGTAATTTTGGGATATTTGAGTTACTGCTACTAATATCTTTGGTACCTTCACATATTTCAGTAAAGTGCAACTTTGTTTAACCCCTTCACGACCCAGGACGTAAAGGCCCTATTACACTAAACGATTACCGGCGTATTTGGCCGATATCAGCCGTATTCGGCCGATAATCTTCCTGTGTAATAGAAGGCAACGATCAGCTGACATGAATGATGTCAGCTGATCATTGCTGTCATTTGTCTTTCAACATGTTGAAAAACAAACGACTAGGATAGCAACGATCTTCTGCCGTCGCTCTATGGAATAGGAGTAGCAGCAGCAGGCCGCCGCTATCCTCTATGGGCTGCCCGGACGATCTAGCGATCACCCGGCCCAGCAGACACCACACACAGGCCCATAGACTAAAGGATAAAAGAGCTACAAGCATGGTTATAGAGCAATTTTAAGAAGTATTTAGATTTTTTATAGTTTTAATTATTTAAAAGCCATCAAATAAAATAAAAGTAATACAAGTTATATACTGTTATAATCGTACCAACTTGAGGAAGATAGATAACATGTCAGTTTTACCATAGGGCAAACAGTGTAACCCCCCCCCCCCCCCCCCCCAAAAAAAAGAAGAAAAAATTGCGTTTTATTTTCATCTTCACTGAGCAAATATTTCCGTTTTTTCACTTCATATTTTAGGGAAAAATGAAGTCTGCCATTGCAAATTACAATTAGTGGTGCAAAATATAAGGGTTTGTGTGGGTCTGTAGGTGAAAAAAAGGAAGTGCTACGGCTTTTTAAACGTGAGGAGGAAAAAACGAAAGCGCAAAAACAAAAATTTGCCTGGTCCTGAAGGGGTTAAACTGGTGTTGGAGTCATTTTCCTCATTCGTGACTTTGCTGTATCCTTGGGAGCCCACCCCGTTACACAGCTTACAACTACATGAAGAGATAATCATGCAGCAACATCATAAAGTTTACATACCTCTCCACAATCCCCATATTCTTCTCGCTTCTGTCCACTGCCCGAAGTCACCGTTGGAGTTTCAGAGCCGGTCCCTGAAGTGAGAGACTGCTCAGCCAATCACTTATTGTGGCGGTCTTGTCTCGTACAGTGATTGTCTGAGTGACTTGTTACTTCAGACAACGTCATCTCACAGTCATCAGCTGTCGACCATGCATCCCTATAACACATAGCGATGGGCAGTCAGCAGCCAATGATTTTTTATGTTGGAATAAGTGACAACTATTAGCCGATGGTCGCTTCACCAGCTGATCGTTGTCTTTATTACGGGGAGTGATAATCTTCAAAATGGGCCTGATTTGGCAGATTATTGCTCCAAGTAATAGGGTGCTAAGGTTCCTAAGGTTCTAAGATCATTGCAGGACACTGTCCGCTCGACTAAGAAGAGAACAAGCAGAAATTTCAATCAATAAGTTACAAGTTATGCTGAATCTTTTAAACTTGAAGCCCCGTGCCAACCGGGAGTATCTGTGCCCTAACTTTGCACCACCCCTCCTTCCCACCCTCTTCATCATTAGGAATGCTCCAGGCAGATTGCCTCCTATTCCTCACCTGTGGCAGCCCAGCACATGGGCTGGATCGTTAAGGACCTGTGCAATGTTCAGCATGGAGAAAATGGTTCAGTGGCATTCCTAATGCTAAAGAGGTTGGGGAGGAGGGACGGAGGGGTGGTGCAAAGTTAGGGCACAGATACTCTCGTTTGGCACGGGCTTCAAATTTAAAAGTATTTTTTAGGACAATAACTGTATCACCTGCCGAACGGACAACAGGACAGATCATGGAGTAAAAGCAGCTATCCGAAGGTACAAGTGGTTTGGGGGAGGGGGGGGGGGACGACAGATTGTCGGTACAGATTCGCTGTAGTGTTCGGTTTTCATGTTAGTAATGTAATGTGGTGCAAGGTAGTGCAAAATGGTAAAGAAGAAAAAAATAACCATTTATACAAAGCAGCAAGAAGATACATAATGGGGCTGATTTACTGGTGCGTTCCTTTCAGAAAATTGATGGATTTTTGTACATTTTCCCCCAGCTATCTAGAGTGGCGGGATAGTCAGATTATAGTTTTGTCCTGTGAAAAACCTTCCAGATTTTACGTTGGGCGTTTGACAGCATAATGGCTAAAAATTGACGCACTGTTAGTAAATGAGCACCAATGACTATAGCAGGATTAGAACCTAAAACCCTAATTCAGGCTATGTTCACACAACGTATCTTTTCGTAAAAGTACCGCCGTTGTTACAATTGGCAACAATGGACATACTTTTAACGAAGAGGTACTGTACATTGCATAGTCTTCTATGGGATCCAATATCCAATATGGGATCCAATATGGGATCCAATATGGGATCCAATACGCTCTGGCCGGGATCCCTTGCGGCGCCGCAAAGAACTGACATGTCACTGAATAGTGCACACTATGAAGCGAGTGGCTGCGGCCGCAAGCTTTATAGTGTGCTGCGGGGAGTACTGATGCGGGCGCGCACGAATGCGCCCGCATTAGAATTCTGCTGTGTGAAAGATCATCCAGCTGCTACTGCAGTACCGGCCGGGATAATCCTTTCAGAGACTGTCTGCTCCGTGACCCGGCCAGCTTGCGGAACAGCCGGTCTCTTACACCATGTGAACATGGCCTCATTGTGAATACAAGACAATAGTAGTAATTCTGGGACAACGTAGCTTACTCCTGGTGTCATCTGTGCAGTTTAAGCCCATGTTCACACACCGTCAAAATGTTGGCCGTTATTTCACAGTAAATAATGTCTGTTACTCTAGTGGGAGGGTGGGGGCATAGTGAGAATCTTATAAAGTTGCCCTATATGTGTGTTTTTGATAACTTTAATGTTATCTGTTCCCCTGTATTTAATGTCTGTGGAGTAGGGAGCACTTCCCACCGACCTCTACTGTAAGCCATTGCACCTTGGTCTAATGGGATAATAAACAGCTCCTAAGCCCCCTGTCAGAGACAGTATGACGCATGACCAATCATTTATTCTGAAAGTAAAAGTGAGTGAGATGTCTTGGGGGCTCTTACCCACCACACAGGCGGCGTCTTACCTAAATATCTCTTTCCATACCATTGCCCGTATAATGACTCCAACCCTGACTAGGAGCAAGCACATCTGGTGCGCTCTGGGGGTAGTATCAATGTCAATAATAATACAGCACAGTGATGGACCCATTTCTGGCTGTAATATATATATATATATATATATATATATATATATCTATATCAAATAGAATTACTGCAACACTTGAAGGATTAAATTTAAATGGTGTTTATTTGTCCCAGGCGAAAACGCAAAGTTTCCACCCCATATTGGAGTCTTGCAGTGTCAAACATGTGCAAGTCTCATGCATTTAAAGGGGTTGTTCAGCGAAAATCTTTTTCTTTCAAATTAATTTTAACTGGTGTCAGAAAGTTATATAGATTTGTAATTTACTTCTATTAAAAAATCGTAATCTTACCATACTTATTAGCTACTATATGTCCTGCAGGAAATGGTGTTTTATTTTCAGTCTGACACAGTGCTCTCTGCTGACATCTCTGGCTGAGACAGGAACTGTCACGAGAAGGAGAGGTTTTCTATGGAAATCCATGGCGTAGGCAAGGGTTAAGACTTCCTTGTCTCCGGTTTCCCTAGGTGTCTACTCTAGCAACCCATAGTGGTTGAGGAAATAGCTGCAGGAGCAAACTATATACATGTCCTGCCTGGCCTGTAGCCAGGCACTAACTCCCCAGCTAAAGGAAAAATGTTACCAATAAAAAAGGGAAAAGGGTGTGTAGCTAGACCCAGTGTTAGCTGCAGCTGTGCTGTGAGAGTGTGACATCTAATGTTTGGAGTAAGGAACAGCGGCCTCCAGTCCTAACCTGTGACACTAGAGTGAGACACTTACCTAGGTGTAAGAAAAAGAAAGAAAAACATGTAGTGGGACACTACACACAGCAGTAAGACCCTTCAGTATACACCTGATAACACAGTATACAGAAGTAAGAGCCTCAAGTATACAGAGTATACACCTGATAGCACAGTACACAGCAGTAAGACACTCTAGTATATACAGTATATACCTGATAACACAGTATATAGCAATAAGAGCCTCCAGTATACACCTGATAACACAGTATAGTGTAATAGCAGTAGTGGTGCGAGTAGTAGAAGCAGTGGGGCTGGGAGTAGTAGTAGCAGCAATGGTGGGAGTAGTAGTAGTAGCAGTAGGGCTAGGAGTAGTACTAGCCAGTGGCGTAGCTATAGGGGTCGCAGCGGTCGCCATGGCGACCGGGTCCCTACGCTAGGGGGGCCCGCACGAACCCCCTTGCCACTTGTCTCTGAGCATCCCGAGAAGCTGCGGCCGCGCAGCTTCTCGGGATGCACTGATCGCTTTGATGTTCCCCCCGCACAGTGAGCGGGCGGAACATTAAAGCGATCAGAATACCAGGAGCAGGGCCTGTCAGCGTCCTGCTCCTGTATTCCCTCCCATAGGCTGCTGGCACTTCATACCTGCAGCCTATAGGAGGCCGGGACGTGACCTCTCCGGCAAGCGTGATGATGTGACGTCATCACGCCTGCCGGAAGTCCCGTCCCCGCGGCTCGCAAGATGGAGCCCAAAGAGGGGGAAGAGCTGCTGCCTGCACAGCGTGGATTAGGTGAGTATGATGTTTGTTTTTTTTAGGGGCACCTCTGGGGGCATTATTAGTTCATGGGGGGGCACCTCTGGGGGCATTATTAGTATATGGGGGCACCTCTGGGGGCATTGTTAGTATATGGGGGCACCTCTGGGGGCATTATTAGTATATGGGGGCACCTCTGGGGGCATTATTAGTATATGGGGGCACCTCTGGGGGCATTATTAGTATATGGGGGCACCTCTGGGGGCATTATTAGTATATGGGGCACCACTGGGGGCATTATTAGTATATGGGGGCACCTCTGGGGGCATTATTAGCTCATGGGGGCATCTCTGGGGGCATTTTTAGCTCATGGGGCACCTCTGGGGGCATTATTAGCTCATGGGGGCACCTCTGGGGGGATTATTAGCTCATGGGGAAACCTCTGGGGGCATTATTAGTATATGGGGGCACCTCTGGGGGCATTATTAGCTCATGGGGGCACCTCTGGGGGCATTATTAGTATATGGGGGCACCTCTGGGAACATTATTAGTTCATGGGGCACCTCTGGGGGGCATTATTAGCTCATGGGGGCATCTCTGGGGGCATTAGTTAGCTCATGGGGGCACAGCAGGGAATCCTACATACAGGGGGCACAGCAGGGGATCCTACATACAGGGGGCATCCCACACAACGCAGTTACTATGGGAGCCTACAGGAGGGAGAAAGGGAAGGAAGTTGCTAGAAATGTGCGAAGCCTAAATTGTTTGTCTCGCAGGTTCTAAAAAGATGAAACATATCTGGAAGGAATCATCATGGAGGACTGGGCCGGATGGAGAGGAAAAGGAAAAGTGACGTCTCAGATCAAAGAAGACGTCACCTGTGAGTCACTGTATGACACTTTTCTTATTTTGTAGAACATCATTTAGTAGGGGTGCCCCGAGGTGACAGCTACTACATTATCTGTATTCAGAGATATCACTGTGTTATTTGTGGTGTTACATAGGACTGCAGGTGACTACTACATTACCTGTACTCAGAGATATCACTGTGTTATCTGTGGTGTTACATAGGACTGCAGGTGACATCTACTACGTGATCTGTACTCAGAGATATCACTGTGTTATCTGTGCTGTTACATAGGACTGCAGGTGAAATCTACTACATTATCTGTACTCAGAGATACCACTGTGTTATGTGGTGTTACATAGGACTGCAGGTGACTACTACATTATCTGTACTCAGAGGGATATCACTGTTATCTGTGGTGTTACATAGGACTGCAGGTGATATCAGGTGACTTCTCCAGGTTGCAGAAGTTCAAACTTCATTGTGCCCTGCTGACAGTTTATTATGGGAGTTGTAATTTTGCAGCATGTGGCTCTTCAGGTTGCAGTACTACAACCATCATCGTTTCCAACTGGCGGTTTATGATGAGAGTTGTAGTTTTTCAGCTGGAGAGTCAAAGATTGGAATACAATGATTAGACACTGACACAGTACAGTCCATTAATTATAGGGGGCAGTAGTGCAGTACATGAGGCAGTGGCAGTGCATTAGAACATGGTGGCACATTAGAGTAATTGGATAAAACGTTAGATATGACTTTGCCTGATCGGGTGAGATGGGGGGCCCCAAGATAACATTTTGCACCAGGGCCCATCAGCCTTTAGCTACGCCCCTGGTACTAGCAGTAGTGGTGGGAGGAGTAGTAGCAGTAGGGCTGGCAATAGTAGTAGCAGAAGGACTGGGAGTAGTAGGAGTAGTAGTAGGACTGGGAGTAGTAGTAGCAGTAGGGCTACGAGTAGTAGTAGTAGTAGTAGCAGTAGGGCTTGGAGTTGTAGTACCAGTAGTGGTGGGAAAAGTAAATTTAGTTACAGACAGGCATGGTGGGGCAGGGGCGGGGTGCCGTGTCAGGTCCTTACCAGCTTTCCGGTGGCACTCGGCAGCTGCTGGGGTAGGGATCTTCTGTGTTGAATGCTGTTGGGATAGTTTTGGGGGAGGGAGGGGTCTGCTTATGAGTGAGGTGGACAACAGCGGCAGTGGTGGGGCGGGTTTATGCAGCGTATGAGTGAGGTGAGGGATGTGGGGTAGGTGTGGGCTGATGCTGCAATGCTTGCCATGTAGCAGCAGCAGCAGCCTGCATCCATGGGTCTGTGTGTGACCCATGGATGCACCCTGGATGCAGGGGTGCCCTGCAGCAAGTGGGCCCAGTGCAAATGCACCATCTATTCTCTGGTAAAAGCAGCCCTGTCATGATCCTAAAAAACAGGTGGGGTAATCACCTACCACAATAACGTAATGGCCAAGAATACAAAGACAATACCGGTGTTTATTATGCTGCGAATTTGCACAGTAACGATCGAATTCGAACTATAATCGTATGCATAAACGCTGCGAACGATCAAGCGACGTGCGAGAAACCGTTCATTTTGATCTTTGAACATGTTCTCAAATCATTGTTGATCGTTCACAAAAAATTTGCCGATTGTTCCGTGTAAACAGTCGTTCACCGATTTACCCTATGTGTGAGATAGGCAAAACCATTGCAAAACGATTTTTCCATACGATACATCGTTCCGTCTAAACTCTGATCGTTATAAAAAACACATCATTCATTCGAAATCGTTAATCGTACGATTGGGCAAATTATCGTTCCGTGTAAACGCAGCATTACACATGGTAATGGAGAAGTAGCATGGGTGTAGCACTCATGCACATGTGTGCACCCTAGACAAATCACTGGCCTTCAGCTCCGCCCACCCTGACATGCTGGCCTACAATTGGTGAGTCTTCACTGATCTAATAATCTGTAAACAAACTCTTTGTACGATTTACATCATGGAATAAAATGGATATTGGGGGATGTATACATTTTAGAAGCGGTAACTATGAAGCCACAAGCACTTTTGGGTGAGAAAAATGCTGCAATAGCTATTTACAGTATATGTACAGTGTATATATACTGTACATACATACATACATGCATACATACATAGGGAAAACATGCACATAGTATAAGTTAACCTAATGGTTTACTGTAGTTATCAGATGTTTTACAGAACAAATAATATATAAAACCCTGCCTAAACCTTTATCTTGCAGTGCTGCAATTTCTTCTTGCCTCTTTAAAGCGACTCTGTACCCACAATCTGTACCCCGCAAACCACTTGTACCTTCGGATAGCTGCTTTTAATCCAAGATCTGTCCTGGGGTCCGTTCAGCAGGGGATGCAGTTATTGTCATGAAAACAACTTTTAATCCTGCAGCGCTGTGTCTAACGGACGGGGCTTACATTTGTATATGCATTAGGCTGGCACCACCTCTCCGTCCTTCCTCCCCAGGGCCGTTTCTAGGTAATTTTAACTACAGGGCGAGTCTTGCTAAAAGCGCCCCCCCCCCCCAAGGCGATGCCGGGGGGGCGTTTGTTACTAGGGAGAAGCAGTGTATGTATTATGGCATAGAGCAGTGATTTTCAACTAGTGTGCCGCGACACATGGTCGGGTGTGCGGCGGGGAAAGTTCCCCAAACTATGGTGCCCCTGTGAAACAGGAGAAAACAATGGGGGAGAGAAACCTGGGGATGGGGGAGAAACAGGGGAGAGAAGCAGGAGGGAGAGAAGTATGGTGGAGAGAAGCACAGGAGAGAAGCAGGGTGGACAGAAGCACAGGAGAGAAGTAGGGGGGAGAAGTATGGTGGAGAGAAGGATAGGAGAGAAGTACGGGGGAGAAGTATGGTGGAGAGAAGTATGGTGGAGAGAAGCACAGGAGAGAAGCAGGGGGGAGAAGTATGGTGGAGAGAAGCACAGGGGGGAGAAGAAAACAGGCCCAGGTTTCACACTGAGTGAGTATAAATACATTTAGAATCTATATTATTAACTATATGTATAATATGTACTGTTTTAGTGTCATTTTGTGCCATTTTGGTTGATGGTGTGCCCCGGGATTTTTTAAGTATAAAAAGTGTGCCGCGGCTCAAAAAAGGTTGAAAATCACTGGCATAGAGCACAGTTATTCAACCCTTTTCAATTTGGGGCAAAAAAAAGTCGGTTACTCACGGGTGACATCTTCTTTGATCTGAGGCGTCACTTCCCCTTTTCCTCTGTTTCTGGCCCGTACCCCCATGACAATTTCTTGCAGCCACAATACATCTCTTCTGAACCTGCCAGACAAACATCTTAGGCTCCGCACTTTTTCAACAACTTCTACTTTTTTTGAGTCATCTGCATTAAAGTCAGTAGGTATGTGGGTTGCCCCCTGTATCTAGGATCCTCTGCTGTGTCCCCCAATATAGTAATAATGTCCACAGGCCCCCCTGTGTGCATCTGTTTAGAAGTTAGGCCTCCTTGTGCAGGATGCCCCCCCTCCCCCAATAGGTAGTGTCTGCAGTGTAGCTAATCCCCTGTAGGTAGTCTCCACAGCACGTAGCAGGTAGGGATCCCCCCAATAGTAAGCCCACCAGTATGTAGTATTCCCTCTGCAGGTGATCCCCCGTTAGTTAGCCCCCACCCCCTTAGGCATTTAGCCATAACCCCTGTAAGTAATCTCCCTGATAGTTAAACATCCCCCCCTATATATAGTAACACCCAATGTAGGAGACATCCCAGTTTAGGTAGTTAGTTAGCCCCCCAGCAGATAGCATCCCCATGGTAGGCATATCCCCTCTATGTAGGCATATCCCCTGTTAGATTCCCCCCCCCCCCCCATGTAGGCATCTCCCCTGTTAGATCCCCCCCTATATATATATATATATATATATATATATATATATATATATATATAGGCATACCCCCTGTTAGATCCTACCTATATATATATATAGGGATCCCCCTGTTAGATCCCCCCTATATATATAGAGGCATCCCCCTGTTAGATCCCCCCCTATATATATATAGGCATCTCCCCTGTTAGATCCCCCCCTATATATATATATATATATATATATAGGCATCCCCCCTGTTAGATCCCCCCCTGTTAGATCCCCCCTATATATATATATATATATATATATATATAGGCATCCCCCCTGTTAGATCCCCCCCTATATATATATATATATATATATATATATAGGCATCCCCCCTGTTAGATCCCCCCCTATATATATATATATATATATATATATATATATATATAGGCATCCCCCTGTTAGATCCCCCCCATGTAGGCATCCCCCATGTAGCTATCCCCCTGTTAGATCCCCCCATATATATATATATATATATATATATATGCAGTGTCCCAGAACATGCAGACTACTACTCCTATTATGGCCATTTCTATTGCTGTGCCCATGCCTGTTCTGGTAAGTGTTTGCACTGCAACTGCTGCTGGTTTTCCCCTAGTATTCTCTGGTAATGTGCATTCTCATGTGTATTCTCATGTATTCCTGTATTATGTGTATTATTGCATTGTACAGTGGTATGCAAGGCTGTTGATCACGTGACCTGTAACCATGGTTCCTCCAATGGCCGACTAGCTCTGGCCAGGAGCAACCATGTGACCTCCCACTTCCTCCTAACAAGTGAGTCTTCCCCCTGCTTCCAAGCAAGGAGGATGTGTGTCGTCCCTCTCCTGCCTCAGAGGAGTTGGGCTTCTTCTCTGCAGCTCCCACTTCACCACTAGAAGTGTGGATCAGGTGCTCTGCTATATTCAAGTCTTCGGCTGTACCGGCCTGCTCAAGTGTCCGGAGTGCCTTCTCTCATCTGGGTATCATTCCGTTATCTCTCCTCATCGCTGCAAGGATTCACAGCAAGTATTCTTCTCCAGTAAACTACCCAGCCTATGCAGCACCACTCCTGCTTTATTTGTCAAAGCCTGCTATATAGCCGGTTGCATCCGGACAGAACTGTTGCTACTAGTTACCTCATCTATAATAAAACCGCTGTTACTGAACCCTGGCATTGGTGTCCACTAACTGGTGCCCTGACTAGGTGCAGCGAAGAATCGCATGCCCATCATCACCCGCAGATTCCACAGACCGGCCCTACAGCTGTGCTGCCCTCAGGCCTATACCGTGACAAGTATAACCCCTGCAGCTGCCCCGGTCATTGCCCGCTCATAACACCAGCACTGCGGAAGTGGCCCCCAGGGGCCAGGGCATCGCATTTTTGGCGTCACGAACAGGATACAGACTGTGTTGTGCCAACTGTCAGTGTCCCCAGAACTGTATTGCTACCCCCCCCAGAGACTTTGCCGATTACTATGGGGGTGATTGAAGTGTTTCGGGCCCTAAACAGTACACAAGATGGCCGCCGTCTTCTTCAATTTCTGGCTGCGCCAAACCCCGGAGAGGAGGGGGTTAACAGCCATGCTGCCAAAGCGTGGGAATCGTCCGGCGCCATAGACTTTCCATCGGCTGCTCCTGATTGGCTGCCTGGGCTGGATGACATCACTGTTGCTGGGCAGATTCTGGAGCCTGATCCTCTAGCCTGGCGCTCCTCCCCTTCCTGCTACAAGTTCCGGCCAGAGCGTGACAAGATGGCGGCCCCCGAGAAACGTTTGCCTGCAGCCGCAGCACCAGTGATGCCGGAGCTGCTGGAGAGCAATCCTGCCTGCCTGCTAGCACCGCTCCCATCCTACAGCGACACCAGCTGGGCCGCTGCCCCGTCGGACAACGGAAGTCTTCGCCGGGCCTTCATCCCGCCGTCTGCTGATCAGAATGAGGGGCCCATACCTGAGACCAGCATTTCTCCGGGTCCCGGTCACTCCAGCACCGCTGACCTCGCTTCTTGTACCGGAGGGTCCTCATCACCGGACAGCGAACAGATTGTAAGTGGACCGACTCCTCTGTCCTCAGTCCCTGGACCTAAAGGGGAGAACTCTGCTAAGGCCTTCATATCCCCGGGTCTGTGGCAACCTCCAGGACGTGATTCGCGCCCCTGCCGCAATGGATGCTCGGGCCTGGGCCTAAGATTATGCAGCTGATCGAGGACATTCAGCAGGCCCTCGCTGCCCTGTTGCCTGCCACTACAGCTGCCACCGCTATGCCTAGCGCTACTCCTGCAGCTTCCACTACAGCGGGCCCGTCTACTACAGCAGCCCCCTCTACTGCTCCAACTGCTGTGGCTAAGGCTGCCTCTTCTACCACGACCGTCACCTATCATGTGGCCCCCATCATCTCTCCTACCACCACAGTGGCGCCCAGCATTGTGGTCACTACTGCGTCTAATCATGCTTCTGCTCCAGGCCCTCCACGCTTCTACTACCCGTGGGAGAAGAAGAAGCAGGAGAAAAAGAAGGGGCCTAATGAGGTTCCTCCTGCCTCTTCCCAATAATTGGTACCAGAGCCCTTAAACTGTTTTGTTGTCTAACTGTTTTATTCCAGTTCCTGCAACGTTTAAGGTTCGTGCCTGGTCCTCCTGACCAAGTTCCCTGTACTAACCAGCCATGAGCTGATGGACACTTACCATAACAAAATGTTCTCTAGTGCCTGTCCCAGAGCCTTTTACATGGACGATGTTCTAATTGCCTAAAAGAGACTCTACCTAACAGAGACACTTAATCCATTCCTTCCTAATGCACTTTCCTGTGATTGTGTGTTCCACACAGGGTATTATTGCACTTCTTGTACTATTGCATTTCAGTGTTATCGAAGTCTTTGTATTTCCTCCTCTGAGTAAGCACAAGGTTACATAGATTGCCTCAGAGTAGAGCGCCTCTTTTGTAAAACAGTATATTTTCCAGTGTCTAAGTCAGATAGCTCCTCCTCTGAGTAAGAGAAGTCAGTTCATATATACCTCAGAGAAAGTCCAGTTTATGTAGGAGTGTATTTTCTCATCCAGTCTCATTATTGTGTATTATTATCATATCTATAGCTGGAAAGATTTAGTTAAGCCAGTTAGTATGCAGATTTTCATTCAGATTTCTCTCAGGTTTCATTCAGATTCATGTGAGCCAGTTCTCCCCAAGACCTCGCAGTATTTGTTGTCTTTTGTGTTTCCCTTCCTTTTGTTTCCAGTATTTGTTCACCTCTGTCTTGTCCCAACACCGTAGTTATCACACATAGTCATACTTAACATTCACACTGGTTCATACATATCGCACCTTGGATACCTCTTCGTGTGTTTGGCCTGTGGAGTGCTTGTGTGTGTGATTGAGTAGTATGAAAGGGAGCTCCCCATGTATGTTTGCTTTTATTATTTTGTTCTTTTCTCTTCCAGGTATCCAAGACACTACTCCGACACGCCAAGGTAGTGCACAGGTCTTCACAGTTCTCTTTTCCAGTAGGGTAACACATTTAACAGAAAACCTACTGTCTAACTGGCTGGAATATGGAGGGTCACCCGCCAGCAGTTAAGTTGTCCTGGCTTCCATGTCAGATGGTTCACGCACTAACTACCTGTAACCAGAGTACGTTAGGCACCCCTAGGTGAAGTCCTGCCACTAGGGTTTCTCATTCTCTCTCTCTTCACACCTGTGCCTTGGGCGTGGGAAACACACACCTCCTCACACTCACTCTCATCATTCAATCCTGTTGTTTGATTGTCCAGTCTATTTATGTTTGCTGCCTTCTAGATTCGCCGAGGTCAGCTCAAATTTGCTAGGGAGGTATGCAGTGTCCCAGAACATGCAGACTACTACTCCTATTATGGCCATTTCTATTGCTGTGCCCATGCCTGTTCTGGTAAGGGTTTGCACTGCAACTGCTGCTGGTTTTCCCCTAGTATTCTCTGGTAATGTGCATTCTCATGTGTATTCTCATGTATTCCTGTGTATTATTGCATTGTACAGTGGTATGCAAGGCTGTTGATCACGTGACCTGTAACCATGGTTCCTCCAATGGCCGACTAGCTCTGGCCAGGAGCAACCATGTGACCTCCCACTTCCTCCTAACAAGTGAATCTTCCCCCTGCTTCCAAGCAAGGAGGATGTGTGTCGTCCCTCTCCTGCCTCAGAGGAGTTGGGCTTCTTCTCTGCAGCTCCCACTTCACCACTAGAAGTGTGGATCAGGTGCTCTGCTATATTCAAGTCTTCGGCTGTACCTGCCTGCTCAAGTGTCCGGAGTGCCTTCTCTCATCTGGGTGTCATTCCGTTATCTCTCCTCATCGCTGCAAGGATTCACAGCAAGTATTCTTCTCCAGTAAACTACCCAGCAACGCTATTTCTCTCATACTCCTACTCCCATCATCCGGCACGTATTCTCACAGCCTATGGAGCACCACTCCTGCTTTATTTGTCAAAGCCTGCTATATACCCGGTTGCATCCGGACAGAACTGTTGCTACTAGTTACCTCATCTATAATAAAACCGCTGTTACTGAACCCTGGCATTGGTGTCCACTAACTGGTGCCCTTACTAGGTGCAGCGAAGAATCGCATGCCCATCATCACCCGCAGATTCCACAGACCGGCCCTACAGCTGTGCTGCCCTCAGGCCTATACCGTGACAAGTATACACCCTGCAGCTGCCCCGGTCATTTCCCGCTCATAACACCAGCACTGCGGAAGGGCAGGGCATCGCATATAGGCATCCCCCCTGTTAGATCCCCCCCCCATATATATATATATATATATATATATAGGCATCCCCCTGTTAGATCCCCCCCTATATATATATAGGCATTCCCCCTGTTAGATCCCCCCATATATATATATATAGGCATCCCCCCTGTTAGATCCCCCCCCCATATATATATATATATAGGCATCCCCCTGTTAGATCCCCCCCTATATATATATAGGCATCCCCCCTGTTAGATGCCCCCCCTATATATATAGGCATCCCCCCTGTTAGATGCCCCCCCCCTATATATAGGCATCCCCCCTGTTAGATCCCCCCCTATGTAGGCATCCCCCATGTAGGTATCCCCCCTCCCTCCCTATGTAGGCATTTCCCCAGGCTTTCTGTATAAAACAACAAACAGTTATACTCACCTCAATGCAGCACAGCAGGTCCTGTGTCCCGCGTCTTCTCTTCCGGCTCTGAGCTCCAGCACAGGAGTGACGTCACTCCTGTGCTGGAGCTCTGGGGGGAGACAGCGGCCTCTTGTGGCCGGAGGCAGAATGCAGCCTCCGGCCTCAAGCTGAGCAGAGCTGCGGGCGGGCGGCGCCACAGCAGGTGATGGGGTAGGCGAAGGGGGCGGCCAGAGGGGCAGATGATGGGGCGGACGGGCGGGCGTTCGGCCGCGGGTGACACCAGCGCCCCCTAGCTGTCGGCGCCCCGTGCGGTCGCCCGGCCCGCCCGCCTATAGAAACGGCCCTGTTCCTCCCCACCCTCCTCATCATTAGGAATGATCCAGGAACATTTACTGCTGTTTGAGCTTTGCACAGGTGTATTAACGATTCAGCCCATGTTCATTATACACACAGGTGGGGAATAGGAAGCAAGCTGCCTGGAGCATTCCTACTGAGGAGGAGGGTGGGGAGGGAGGACAGAGAGGGTGTGCCAGCCTAATGCATATACAAATGTAAGCCCCGGCCGTTAGACACAGCGCTGCAAGGTTAAAAATAATTTTTATGACAATAACTGCATCACCTGCCAAACAAACCCCAGGACAGGTCTTGGATTAAAAGCAGCTATCTTACGGTACAAGTGGTTTGGGGGGTCAGATTGTGGGTACAGAGTCGCTTTAAAGGGGTTATCCAGTGATACAAAAACATGGCTACTTTCTTTCAGAGACAACACGACTCTTGTCTCCAGTTCAGGTGCGGTTTGCAATTAATCTCCATTCACTTCAATGGAACTGAGCAGCAAAACCCCACCCAATCTGGAGACAAGAGGGGGGCTGTCTGTGGAAGAAAGTGGCCATGTTTTTTTTTTAGCGCTTGATAACCCCTTTAAAGGAGGATCTGGGATAATGTTTTGGTATCTGGCTACCTTGCTTGCTATACATACTGTATGTATAAATATTGTCTACACATAAAAATTGTTGTGTATCATATCAGATAATAAAGATATACATTCGTTATTTCTGTTGGCGCTATAATAATAATGCTATATTAATAAGTATTACTATATATTATGTAAAAAAATATAAAAAAAAATATTGGCACAGCTAAGTAGCCCAAGTAGAACTGTGTAGATGTACCCACGTAAAACATATTTGCTCAATACGTCTCTGCAGATGCATCATTTACTGGGTGTTTATTGACACGTTTACCCCATTTCTGTTTGGTTCCAAAACCAATGTCTCTGTGGAGACCTCATCACATATAAGTTGCTCCTCATTGAAGTTTTGCAGGAGTTTCCACTATCACCAGACCCCCCGCTGAGTTCACAGCCCCAAGAGTTGCCCCAATGATCTATATCTAAATGAAATAATGCTGTCATGTCCGCCGAACGGCAGTGATTAACCTGTGCAAAAGGCTGCAGGATAGTATGGGAAATGTTCCAGTCTACATGTTACGAGAAGTGGTGCGTCAGGGGAGTCCACTCATATGATTAATATTGAATTTCCGCTTTATCACTTAATGTAAATATAGAAGATGAAAACCAACAAGAGATGAGCAAAAAAACATACTAACCACCATCTGTAGTAATAGCTGGTGGGCTACTATAATTCAGAGCATGGTTACTTTGAGAAATACACTTGTCATACAGTACAGTGTATTGTAAGAGTATACCCCAATGTATTTGGTTGATTGATATTTCGCGAACACTCAAGTACTGATTCTGGGTTACAGTTTTCAGGCTTCAGAGTGTAAATATCCCAGCATTCCCTGGTTACTGCCTGCACAGATATTGTTCTGATGATTTGCATTATTGACACACATACAGGCGGAGTCAGGGGAGTGACAAATATAACCCATAAAACTTGTGGAGACGCATGCAGTGAAAGGGAGTGTGGAGATGGGGGTAGGGGCTTTTCAAAACTTTTGGTGCAGAAGGTCAGTCTGGAATGAATGCTGTCTGTTTGTCAATGGTACCAGCTGAGCCTTGGAGGGAAAGCCAAGTTCGGGCAGGCAGCTCCAGCAGAACCTTCCTTCTGTCACCTTGTGAACTCTTTTAAGGTCCTATTACACGAAGTGTATTCGTCCAATATCGTCCATTATGGCCCATAATCGTCTAGTGCAGTGCTTCTCAAACATTTTCTGCTGGAGCCTCACCCAACAGACCAAGGCAATGCCTGGGCCTCACCAGACTGAAAAAGAGGGTGCCTGGGCCTCACCAAAGTCTATTTAAAAGCTGAAAGTAATGCTAGAGCTACCTTTCACCCATCTTCCAAGCTCTAGATACTAATAATGCAAGTACTAAATAAATCAATAATGTTGCTAAAATGGAGATTTTTGCAAACTGCAAAAGGACTGTGGAGATTATAGTCAATTTTCTGAAAACTGGCTCCCCAGCTAAGCCTCACCAACGACTAGGGGGCACCTCACTGGTGTGGCCCGCCTCACAGTTTGAGATGCACTGGTCTAGTGAAATGCTGCGTTCACACAGAACAATTATCGTTCGAATTTGCACGATAACGATCGAATTCGAACGATAATCTTATGTGTAAACGCAGCAAACAATCAAATGACGAGCGAGAAATCGTTCATTTTGATCTTACAACATGTTCTCAAATAGTCTGCAAAAAATTTGCAGATCGTTCCGTGTAAACAGTCAATCACCGATTTAACCTATGTGCGAGATAGGCTTAAGCGATCGCAAAACGATTTTTCCGTACGATATATCATTCCGTCTAAACACACAAAAACACAGAAAAATGCAACAGCTCACCGCAACAGCAAGATACAGACCCACCATAGACATGAAAATAATTAAAAGCAGCCCCCCCAACTGCCCAAAAAATTCCCACAAAAATAATGAGTCTCTTGGTTACTATTTGCAAACAGCGTAAACTGCCTCACCACGATAAGGTGGACTCATATCGAGGCAGACCCTACACTGTATGTACACTATGGCCTCTCCATGGCGTATAATACGCCTATGCTCTGGGCATGCAAAATCCGTCTAATACCTGCAAAAATAATTGCATCACCTGGGTGAGACAGGTGGAGTGCACGACCAAATAGAGGCAGCCACTCCCCCAACTGGAAAACAGAAAAAATTGGTCAGCTCTCCTAGAACACTGTTCACACTAGGCAGGAGCACGTTGCCATGGCTGAAATTGCAAACACACAAAAACACAGAAAAATGCAACAGCTCACCGCAACAGCAAGATACAGACCCACCATAGACATGAAAATAATTAAAAGCAGCCCCCACAACTGCCCAAAAAATTCCCACAAAAATAATGAGTCTCTTGGTTACTATTTGCAAACAGCGACCAAAAAAGAAAACAAATGCTGATTTCACGTAGCAAAAAAAATATCTTTATTAAATACACATTTAAAACAATTCATATATATGTATAAAAAAGAGAGCTAACCAAACATTAAAAAAGAGAACGGCGGCTATACTGGAGGTGTTTCTATTGTAACCACATCACATGTGCTGGGATCCCTTGACCTACAACTTGCATCACAAACCAGGGGGATAAAATCTGAAATCTCATACAGTAGGGTATTATAATACTTGTATTGCAAAATAAAGTGCTAGTGCATTCAATTCATAAACAAACCTACAACTAGTTAGTTAATCTCTTATCCACCCTTCACCTAAGTATTACCACCCCATCATATCCAGGGAACCAGCCAGTCAGATACCTTTCACAGTGTAATATCGTATGTATCCTCCAGGACTCCACCACCCCGACGCGCGTTTCGTTGCCTTCGTCCGGACATGTCATAGAGACATGTCAAAAGTTTGGATCACTTGGGATCTGGGTGCTGAGACCCTCTGCGATTAAAAGTACAAATAGGGAGAAGCACTTTGGTGTGTACTTCTCTCCATGTTAGTCTCCTGTCTGCTGGAGATGTACTCAGTTGTAGTATAGTATAGTGCTGTTGCTGTAAAGACTCTACAGTAAAGCCTCTATTACACAGGGCGACATAGCGGAGCAAAAGAGCGCTGTCAGCGCTCATTTGCTCCTTGTTCCCTGCTTGCTGCCGCTGCTATTACTCGCATTGACAACGAGCGGGTGAGTACAGGGGGGCTGTGGAGAGCTGCGCAGGGAGTGCCCGGGTGATCGCTAGATTGTCCGATCAGCCCATCGCACATACCAAAGGTCTGCTGCCACCGCTCCTATTTTTCCTATAGCAGATGGTTGCTATATTAGTCATTTGTCTTTCAACATGTTGAAAGACAAACAACTGCAAAGATCAGTTGACATTGTTCATGTCAGCTGATTGTTGCCCTCTATTACACAAGACGATTATCGTCCATAACGGCCAATATCGGCCGAATATGACCAATAATCATTTGGTGTAATATGGCCTTTAGTCTATAGAGCTTTAGTCTATCTCCTGCAGTCTGGAGAGACATGGGGAGAGATGTGCCTAGCTCTTCACTTATCATCCAGACCCTAAGTGATTTAAACTTTTGACATGTCTCAATGACATGTCCCCCCCACCCCCTTCCCCCTGCACAGGCATGTCTACTTATCTTTAACAATCGCTGCGTCATTCTGGTGCTTCAGTGTTGTTCAAATCCTGCAGGTGCCCATGTGACCTCTTCTCTGGCTGACGTGCAGCTGAGGAGGCTGTAATACAGCGTCTTCCATGCATCTCTAGGAGAGTGCTCATTGGGTGGGCAATAATAAATTAACAGCAGACTGCTCCTTTTTCAACTGATGTTCACATTGATCATGCCCTTTTAAGTACAGTATTAATTGTACACAGGTATGCCATGCAACTGTAAAAGGTGTTTAGAAAGCTAAGGAGATGTTTTATGGGGTCCTCAGGCTGTAGTGCTCTTTGTGTTATTGCGGAAACATACATTTTTTAATCTTTGACCCTACTAAAAATGATTTTTTTATTAAATAAAAATGGGTCCTTCAACAGCACAGGGTAAGAGTCCAAGCAGCCCTCCAGTGTGTGACCTTGCTGGACCCCTGAGAATGATGTCCTCTTCTGCTTTATCACAGCATGGTGGCAGTCAGTATGGAGGTCAGAGGCTCATATCCTATGTGTTATACTGAAATTATCAGCAGTCATGTGATGGCCTAGTAGTCCTAACATTGTAAAAACTCATGTCAAATGGCAGTAAAAGAGTTAACTGCGACAGGCCGGAACTTTGTCATGTTCAGTGGCTGCTCAACATCATAAGGTATTTGGGGTCTGGGCAGACATCCTATGTTATCCTGCTGGACTGTGTCATGCTAACACTCAACCCAGGAGACACCTCTCATATTCTCAGCGTATCCAGGTCTGGAGGTTTTGTGTTTAGACATATTTAGGTCCCTCTTCCTGAGCGATGTGTCATCTTTCTGGTGCTGTTGGCCATTAATCAATGCTCGGGCGCAGCAGGTTCTGAGAGCTCCTCCCCCTTCCGAAGCCCGGTCTGCTGAACAGGACAGAGCTATGATAATAATGCATCCAGGCCTAACGACAAATTCAACACATTCTACCGAGATTGCTGAAATTAAGTGCCCAGGCTTTTATTTTGTCTTTTAGGCTGTAGAAAGCACAAATAAATCCCAAGTAAAAATAGCCGTTAAATATGGCTGAAAATGGGATGCAATAAAAAGTTGGAAGGGGCCAGGAATGACCCAAAAGCAAAAAAAAAATAAAATAAAATGAAAATACATTTGCAATTTCAGCCACTCCAATGACGGAGCCGCTCCAATGACGTTGCTGGGTCCACCCCGCCTCTGTTGTGTGGCCTCCCAGCGCCATCCCCCGCCCCATGATTGTGACGCTTACGGCCTTACCCCCCCCCTTCCTCGCATACCATGGTGCCGCCGCTCCAGGATCCAGGAAACAACTTGCCTTCTTCTTTGCACATGCACCGATGCTCTTCCTTGCGGGACAATCCCGTGCAGGCGCAGTGACGTGACAGGCTAGTGGGAGAAAACCGGATGCGTCACTACGCCTGTGAGGGATCGGTGCGCAAGGGAGAGCAATGGCACATGTGTCAAGAAGAAGGCAAGCTGATTTCTTGATCCTGGAGCAGTAAGGAAGGCCTTAAGCGTCATGAACACGGGGCAGGGACGGCACTGAGAGGCCACACAACAGAGGTGGCGCAGACCGGGCTATGTCATTGCAGCGGCTCCGGGGGGTCAGGAGGCGGCGCATGTGCAATTACGCAAAGAACTGTGCGGCGGATGTAGGGTGGACAAAGAGAGGAACGGCAGGCAGGGGGGAACTGCGAACTCCACCACACAGGCGGCACTGGCCTAGGGCACGAGCACTATAGTCCTCTTTGGCACGGCAGCACCTCAACTAAAGTCTGATTTTTGCCCTCAGGAAAGCACAACAAGCATGGACAAAGATACCATTTTAAAGAACTTCTCTGCAGCTACAAGAAGGTATAATTAGTTGGGGGGGCCAAAGATGGATACAGAGTCGCTTTAAACAATTGTTTGGGCAAATTATCGCTCTGTGTAAAAGCAGCATAATAAATAAGTTGTGTGCAGTCAACAATGATGAATTTAAAGGGCCACCTAACCAATCCAGCATTTGTGTGGCCCAGCTGCACGGTTGATTGAGTCTGTGGAAGCTCAGGAAAGAAGCGCCAATCTGGGTTTGTTATCGTAGCAGCGAGGGCCATCTAAAATGGCTTTTAAATGTGCAGTATAGAACAGGGGTAGGGAACATTGACTCTCCAGCTGTTGCAAAACCACAACTCCCATCATGCCTGGACAGCAAGAGTTAAAGGACAACTCCGGCGGGACCCCCCCCCAAAAAATAAACACAGACACACACAGACACCATACTCACCATCCCTCCGGTGACGATCGCCACTCCATTCGCCCGCCGTCCGCCTCACCGTCACCTGCGTCCGCCGTCCAGTGATGTCTCTTGCTTCCGGGTCCATGAGAGAGAAAAGGCTGCCAGTGCGCTTGCGCACCGGCAGCCTTTTCATTGGCTGGAGCGCATCACATGGCTTCCAGCAAGCTCAGCCAATCAGGGCTGAGCAAGCTGGAAGCCATGTGATGCGCTCCAGCCAATGAAAAGGCTGCTGGTGTGCATGTGCACCAGCAGCCTTTTCTCTGCCATTCACTCTCAATGAAGACGCCAAAGAGGAAGAAGACCCGGACCGCCCCCCAGCTCTGACGTCACCCGTCACCAGATGCCACCCGGGAGAAGAGGACCGTGACGACCGTAATAGGTAATGTATACATTCTTTAACTTCCGGGGTGGGGGGTCGGGGGTCGGAAAGTGGGGGAAGGGGGCCAGACCGGGTATTTAACCACATTACAAAGTTATATAACTTTGTAATGTGTGTTAAATAAGCCAAAAAAAAATTCGCCGGAGTTGTCCTTTAAAGCTTTGGCTGTCCAGGCATGATGGAAGTTGTAGTTATGCAACAGGTGGAAAGCCAAGGTTCCCTACCCCTGTAATAGAATGAGAATGTGCTAAATTTATCAGGAGGGTTTCCTGCTTTTTAATAAATTTGGCACATCTAAGGGTGGTATTACACGGGCTGATGGGGGCCCGATAATACCTGTAAACGAGCAGCGATCTGCTAGATCGTTGCTCGTTTACTTGGCCTATTACACGGCCCGATAATCGTTAAACAAGGGCTGCAGGGACATCGTTACCGATGTCCTTGCAGCCTTTGTTTAAACTGTATACATACCTAATCCATGGTCCAGGGTTCCTCTTCTTCTTAACTTCTCCCCGGGTCCACGCACTTCAGCTTCACAGCGGCTTGTCTCTGCTGACAGGCCGCTCGGCCAATCACTGGCTGCGGCGGTTCCGGCCTGTGATTGGCCGAGGGGCCTGTCAGCTGACACAGGCCGCTGAGAAGCCGCAACGCACGGGACCCGGTAAGAAGCTCTGAGGAAGAGGAACCCTGGACCATGGATTAGGTATGTATTCTTCTTTGCTAATCGTCAGCGTCGGCCGCACACCGCTATTACACATAGCGGTGCACGGTCGGCTCCTGACGATTATAGGTCTGAACTTATATCAACGATCAGCCGATGACAACGATCATCGGCTGATCGTTGTCTTTAGTACACGGAACGATAATCGGCCGAATCGGGCCGATTCGGCCGATTATCATTCCGTGTAATAGTACCCTAACTTCAGACCACCTATTCTATTCTATTTAAGGGTGCCTTCACACCTACCGGATCCACAGCGGATCTCACTTCTGCGGATTCGAAGCGAGAACCGCTGCGGATCCGGTATTAATTCACCCCTATGATAGCACATATTCGCAGCGGGATTGACATCCCGCTGTGAATAAGTGCTTTAACTCCCTGGTGCCTGCAGCCCCGCCATCGCATCCCCCATCCCCGGCGGTGGCACATCCCCCCCATCCCGCCACATCCCCCCATCAGCCCATCTCCGGCCCGCCGCCACGAGCATACTTTACCTGCTCGACGGCGTGGCTGCAGTGAGGCTCCCGGCTCCGGTCCCGCTCAACTGATCTGAGTGGGACCGGAGCCGGCAGCCTCACTGCAGCCGCGCCGCCGAGCAGGTACTGTATGCTCTCGGCGGCGGGATGCGGGCTGGGGGTGGGCTGATGGGGGGATGTGGCCGGGATGGGGGGATGCACATATTAACAGTTAAAGCACATATTCTGTGCTATCAAATATGTGCTATCATAGGGGTGAATTGATACCGGATCCGCAGCGGTTCTCGCTTCGAATCCGCAGAAGTGAGATCCGCTGTGGCCGCTGAGCGAGAGCATACAGTACCTGCTCGGCGGTGCGGCTGCAGTGAGGCTGCTGGCTCCGGTCCCGCTCAGATCAGCTGGGGGTGGGCTGATGGGGGGGATGCGACGGTGGGGCTGCGGGTACCAGGGAGTTAAAGCACATATTCACAGCGGGATGTCCCGCTGCGAATATGTGCTATCATAGGGGTGAATTGATACCGGATCCGCAGCGGTTCTCGCTTCAAATCCGCAAAAGTGAGATCCGCTGTGGATCCGGTAGGTGTGAAGGCACCCTTAAGCAAGTTTTTTGTGCCACAATTTGTCACAAATCAAACCAGACCTCCACTAAACCACATGCCTTTCTTGATAGGCCATGTTCTGCAAATCCGTAAAGAAATGTCATTATCTGCAAGATATATTAATATGCATCTGTTAGTAGATGGAGGAGATAGAGCAATGTTCTGCAGATTTCTACTTTAGTCAGTGGTGTAACCATCTGCAGAATATGCATAGTGATCATCTGCATTTTTAAAGAGGTAGAGGGAGCAGAGCAATGTTCTGCAGGTATCTCCTCATTCTGTGTATATGCGTGTTGATTAGTTTTTAACTAACTGTATATGTACTAATAGAGATCAATAATGAATGATTGTACAATAGCGTTAGGCATGCCCTATTTTTGTATTTTTGGTTATATGAGAATGAAAATTGGATTATTAGGCATACAGAGAGGTCAGTGGTGTAATATTCTGCAGTATATATCACCATGTATCTATCAGGAGGTATGGGAATGTAAGAATGTAAGAATCTGGTGAACATATCAATAATATCAGTAGAGAATATTCTGGCTTAAACTTTTCCTTCAGCAGCTTTTCCAGCAGAAACCACCTCAGGGTGTGGAAATGTCCTGAGATGCCTCCTGGAGTGAGGGGTCACACCAGTGCTGAGGTTATCAGACAACAGACGGTAGTTCCTGCATTCAGAGCAGCCGGGGTCCTAGGGGTCAGATGTCATGGGTCATCATGTTGCATGGACTCAATCACAGGATTATCTGGAGGTGGCAGAGCATTGCTCTTTACAGGACATTCATCAGCAGCCCCAGGAGCTTGCAGCATTAATCAGGGGTGACATGCAGCGCTTACCCTGATTTCATACATAATAAATGTGAAACAAGCCGGGCCGTGACCTCCTGTACTCAGCAACGTGCATCAGGTTTCACATCTTGTGGTAAAATTGCCAAACTTCAATCTGGGCCAAGTAGTCAAACTGTGAACCCAAGAACGTAGAGGACCATATCTGCGAGATCTCAGCTTAACCGAATTAATGTCACTGTTCAAACCTCTATCTGAACGCAGGAACCAAACCACAAACTACAGCCAGGAAGATCTCATTACCGCAAGCTTTGGCTTCTATTACCATAAGAACCTGGAAATGTCCCAAGATCCAATTCTGTTGTTATCCGATAAACAATAAATATGATAATCATTCAGTTATTATAAAGCGTATACATTAGGGGCAGTTTATTGCATTACTGGGAAGAGTTGGGGAATAGTTTTATGTTACTTGAAGAATGACCCAGAAAGGGGGCGCAGAGACAGCCCTCACACTGTGACCCTGGAGTCTGAGGGGGCCCCAAGATACCTCTGCCCCAAAAGAAGACACCAGTGTTATTACAAGCACATGGCAGACATGGGAACTTGTTACAGCTTTGCATTGGGGCCCAGAGGTTACAAGCTACGGCTCTTCTCAGTTACAGGTCCAGCTTTTGTAGATACATTTTTAAGCAAATGTATCAAGCAGGATCTGAGTGGGCCTGTAAAACAGGGGTACTCAACAACTTTTAGTGAAGGTCCACTTACTGGGGTCTATTGTCAGGTGAAGGCCCGAGCTGAACATCATTAGGGAATGTGTTTCGTTAACTTTTCACAAACGTTGTTGAACTATTTACATACACTTGCTTATTAGCGGGAAAACTGGCATTTTTTCTCTTTCACCAGTCCTTTGAAATTAGGTACAAAGGGGGTGACTGCCCCAGTAGTGTATAGCCCCCCTGTGCTCTCTCCAAGTAGTACAGTATATAGCCCTCATGAGCTCTCTCCTCCTGTAGTATATAGCCCCCTGTGCGCTCCCCCCTGTAGTAAATAGCCCCCTGTGCGCTCTCCCCCTGTAGTATATAGCCCCCTATGCGCTCTCCCCCTGTAGTATATAGCCCCCCTGAGTGCTTTCCCCCTGTAGTATATGGCCCCCTTGAGCGCTGTCCCCCTGTAGTATATAGCCCCCTGTGCACTCTCCCCCTGTAGTATATAGCCCCCCTGTGTGCTCTCCCCCTGTTGTATATAGCCCCCTGTGCGCTCTCCCCCTCCCATATAGCCCCCCTGTGCTCTCCCCTCCCATATAGCCCCCCCTGTGCTCTCCCCCTCCCATATAGCCCCCCTGTGCTCTCCCCCTCCCATATAGCCCCCCCTGTGTGCTCTCTTCCTGTAGTATATAGCCCCCTGTGTGCTCTCCCCTTGTAGTATATAGCCCCCTGTGCACTCTCCCCCTGTAGTATATAGCCCCCCTGAGCGCTCTCCCACTGTAGTATATAGCCCCCTGTGCACTCTCCCCCTGTAGTATATAGCCCCCCTGTGTGCTCTCCCCCCTTTAATATATAGCCCCCTGTGCGCTCTCCCCTTGTAGTATATAGCCCCCACTGAGCGCTCTCCCCCTGTAGTATATAGCCCCCCTGAGTGCTCTTCCCCTGTAGTATATAGCCCCCTGTGTGCTCTTCCCCTGTAGTATATAGCCCCATGTGCGCTCTCCCCCTGTAGTATATAGCCCCCCTGTGTGCTCTCCCACTGAAGTTTATAGCCCCCTGTGCACTCTCCCCCTGTAGTATATAGCCCCCTGTGTACTCTCCCCCTTTAATATATAGCCCCCTGTGCGCTCTCCCCTGTAGTATATAGCCCCCCTGAGCGCTCTCCCCCTGTAGTATATAGCCCCCCTGAGTGCTCTTCCCCTGTAGTATATAGCCCCCTGTGTGCTCTCCCCCTGTAGTATATAGCCCCCCTGAGAGCTCTCCCCCTGTAGTATATAGCCCCCCTGAGTGCTCTTCCCCTGTAGTATATAGCCCCCTGTGCGCTCTTCCCCTGTAGTATATAGCCCCCTGTGCGCTCTCCCCCTGTAGTATATAGCCCCCCCTGTGCGCTGTCCCCCTGTAGTATATAGCGCCCCTGTGTGCCCTCCCCCTGTAGTATATAGCCCCCTGTGCGCTCTCCCCCTGTAGTATATAGCCCCCCTGTGTGCTCTCCCCCTGTAGTATATAGCCCCCTGTACGCTCTCCCCCTGTAGTATATAGCCCCCCTGTGCGCTTTCCCCTTGTAGCATATAGCCTCCCTGTGCGTTCTCCCCCTCCTATATAGCCCCCATGTGCTCTCCCCCTCCCATCTAGCCCCCTTGTGTGCTCTCCCCCTGTAGTATATAGCCACCTGTAGTATACACCCCACCTGTGTGTTCTCCCCCTCCCATATAGCCCCCCTGCGCTATCCCCCTGTAGTATATAGCCCCCTTTAGTATATAGCCCCCTGTAGTATATAGCCCCCCAGTGCGCTCTCCCCATCCCATATAGCCCCCTCTGTGCGCTCAACCCCTCCCATATAGCCCCCTCTGTGTGCTCTCCCTCTCCCATATAGCCCCCTCTGTGCGCTCTCCCCCTACCATATAGCCCCCCTGTGCGCTCTCACCCTCCCATATAGCCCCCTGTGCGCTCTCCCCCTCCCATATAGCCCACTCTGTGCGCTCTCCCCCTTCCATATAGCCCCCCCTTTGCGCTCTCCCCCTCCCATACAGCATGTAACATAAAAAATTTTAAAAAAAATTATACTCACCTGGGTCCGGTGTCTCCTCTTCTCTTCCCTCTTGTGGCCACACTGCAGCAGTCACTAGAGGCCCCTCTCCCCTGTCCTGGCGCCGACGCAGTAACGTCACTCGAGCGCCGACACCAGAAGGGGAGAGCGGCCTCTTGTGACCGCTGCGGCCACAAGAGTGACTGACAGGGAGGGAGCCAATGGCTCTCTCTCTGTCAGTGCTGCTGCCTCACGGTAACTATGAGCGCTCGTAACGAGCACTCATAGTTACCGTGCAGGGAGCAGCGCCGCAGCAGGGGTCCGGACAGCTGGCCTCCGTGGTCCGGGTTCAGACCGCGGTCCGCAGGTTGAGGACCCCTGCTATAGAATGTATAGATAATGTAACATATATCCAGAAATTTATGTGGCTGACAATCTTCTTAATATGTATGAATGAACTGACTGAAGGACGGGCCCAGTCATTTATTGAAAAGTTCTGCCACTTTCTAATATATTTAGTGTTTCTTTTTCTTTTAATGCTTGCTGTAAGTGAATGGAGATGTGGCTGTTTATATACAGGCTGAAAATACATGCACATCTAACATTCTTACAGATTGCTAGTTATATACAGGTTAGACAATCTATGAGATCAACACCTGGAATCTGTATTACCTGCGCAGATACATAGTAAAAAATTATCAGGACACTAGAGACATATATGTTTCTTTTTACCTGAGAGGATTGTCTGGATCAGTGTTTCTCAACTCCGGTCCTCATGACCCACCAACAGGTCAGGTTTTGGGTATTTTCTTAATATTTCATAAGTGATATAAATCATAATCAGTGCAACAGGTATTATCAAAGCTGTTCTTTGTATGGGATATTTTCAATACACAACCTGTTGGTGGGCCAGGAAGACTGAAGTTAAGAAACACTGGTCTAGACTGATACGTTGTAAAACCCATCAGATGTGAGTAGTAGGCCTGTGCAGATTTTTACTTTCTTGAGATAAACCATGTTTCCACTTACTGACAACAAGTAGAGATCTTGAAAATGAGGCCCATTGAAAGACTAAAGATTCACATACAACTGGCAAAAATGATGGAGTCATCACAGTTACTCAATAGCAACTGTGGTATACAGACTGGACAGAGGGGACCTTCCTCGTCTTTTTAACTTGGCAGGTGGAGGCCTATTGTAGGCTTATTTCTAGCAGACCTATCAGAATGCAGTATACTACAAGTGTTCTTGCCAATATACTTTTTTTTTTAAATGTCTCACAGGCTTGTAGAATGTTTTGATCGGCTGGTGACTGACTTTTAAGAGCTTCATAATCTCTACATATAGCCAGGCGAAGAATGCATCTAAATACTTCTCTCAGGGCTTCCCTGTGAGTTCCATCTTGCTGCACATGACAAGCTCTATAGACTTAAAGACAGTGCTGTTGTAACAGCACTTGGTCATGTCCATTATACCCTACCCGCTGCAGGGCTCACTGAGCTTCGGCCTATTCACTCTCCTGTTCTTAGTGTACTTGTCTTCTAGCATCTACTCACCTGTGCTGGGCAGGCTTTCTAGGGGATTGGGCTCCCTCTAGTGGCAGGTGTATGCCTGTTCACCTGCATTTATAGACTCAGCACGCGAGTGCTAGTGAATTCTAGGCTGATCACCTGTAGGTATTTATAGCCATTACCTCCAGACCTCTGTGCTTAGTTGTTGGAGTGTTTCAGTCAGCGAAACCCATCTGTGCTCCCTAGCTATCTTCCTTGTTCCTAGTTACCTTCTAGCAGTTTGGATCTCTTTCCATTCCTAGTTCTCTGCTCAGTCTGAACATTGTCTTCACATTGCATTTTGGAGTCTGGTCACAGGCTCCAGTTCTCCTTCATTTTTTCACTCAGTGAGTAGCGACCTGTGAGTTTCCCACTGCAAAGGCCGGACTGCCTTTTGGCGGCCTCTGGTGAATAGTGGGGCTCCTTGGAGAAGGTACTTCAGAACTCATTGGTGATCCAGGGGATCCACCTCCTTGTGCCTGATTCATCTGTTACAGTTTGAGATGAGCAAAGTCGCCGAAAGTTCTGGTTTGCACAAACTCAAATGATCAGCATTTGAATACTGCTGTATGGAGAAGGTGGATGCAGCCAGTAAACTGCCTGGAAAACAAAGATACAGCCTATGGGTGGGTTCATACTAAGAAATTTTTGCGGATAATGTCCGCGGAATTCCGCTGTCTGTCCGCGCGCACGGCCGCGAAAATTATCAGCGAAAATTCCTCAGTATGAACCCACCCTATGGCAGTTTTTTGAACACTTTGCTTTAAAAAAAAAAAAAAAAAAAGATTAAAGAGATGAAAAAGTCACCTCTACTCCGAAATGGTACCAATAAAAATACAGCTTACCTTAAAAAAAATTATATGCAAATTTTCTGATTGTGAACCACTGCCCATATTTGCTTCTAACAGACTTCGTTTTCAACATGCATTTTGTATACCCAGCCATGTGACTCAACCATGTGATATCACACCTAAACTAATAGGGCTAACAGATCATTACAAAGCTCTAACTTCTTTTTGGCCCACCTTGTAACCTTGTTGTCTTCTGTTAGGCCTTATTAACACGTCCTGTAAAATTGTCCGGATCCGTAATCAGGGTTCAACTTGGAGCACATTAATTTGTATTGGGCTATTCACACAGTCCGACATGTCCTAGTGCGAATTGTGACATCTGTGATGTCCGCATAAAAATAGGTGTTCCTTAAGGTGCCTTAAAGCGGTACTATCAGCAAGTTCGGGCCAGTGAACCTGCTGATATGCACCACCTGCTAATAATCGTAGGACCTCAGTGCCGGTCTTGATAGTCCTGTGCGGTCCAGTACTGGGCAGATTTTGAATAATTTTCAATATGCTTATTAGTGGTTCCTGAGCATTTGGGGCATTCCCTGTCTGCCCGAAGCACCCGCTCGGCCCGCCTAGCCGGCCCACCTACTATGCATATTCATATATGCATAGCTAGGCTGCTTGTCAGGCTGCTTGTTACTGCGCATGTCCAGGGAGCAGCCTGTAACAAGCGGCCTAACTATGCATATATGAATATGCATAGTGGGCGGGCCGGAGGGCAGGCTAGGTAGGCCGAGCGGGTGCTCCGGGCAGACGGGGAACGCCGCAAATGCTCGTGAACCTCTAATTAGCATATTGAAAATGATCAAAAATCTGCCCAGTACCAGACGGCATAGGACTATCAAGACCAGCACTGAGGTCCTACGATTATTAGCAGGTGGCGCATATTAGCAGGTTCACTGGCCCGAACCTGCTGATAGTGCCGCTTTAAGGTGTTAGTGCTGGTTGTCATTTGACTTCGATCTATAAGTGAATCCGATTTCTTTCAGACTATTTCTTTTTTCTTTTGTGTGTGTGTTCTTTTTGAGCAATAGAAAATTACAAAAACAGTAATAAAATATCAATGCAGTGAAATTTTATCATGTTTATTCCTGTTCACGTCCATTTGTTTTGCTGTGCCTTTTTCCATGCATACCTGTCAGGACAGGGAGGTACGGATACAACAAGACAGTGGTCCCTAAGTCTGAACCCACCCACTGTCCCTACCTACTTGGCTCAGTCGGCCCTAGGCGGCCATGGACAACCACAAAGGCGTTTCCTACGCTGAATACGTGGAACACTCAACAGGACAGACAAACAAACACAATAGAAGATGGGGAACAATCCAAGTCAAAAACAAACGGACGACGCAGTACAAAATCACAAAATCAGCAAACAATCGGATAGTCAAATAGTTAGGCGGGAGGTCGGATAACAAGTCAAGCACAACAGAGGGATTAGGAACGGGGAAAGCAGGAATAGACAGGGAAGCTGGGACTAGGGAATTAACCTAATAGCCAGCGATCAGTAAATGACCGCTGGCTCTTTAAATACAGGACCAGGAGCCCGGACCAGAACGTGATTGGTCTGGTCCTGATCAAACACACATGTAAAGGCTGAAAGCTGGGTGGCAGAGACTTTTGCCACTCAGCCTGAGCCTAACACTGCTCAGCTGAGCACTACATTGGTCAGCTGAGCGGCCGCACGTCACTGGAGCCCGTGGCGCAGCTGGTAACCAGGGACGCCGTCGGGTCTCCGTGACGTCACACGGCCCCGGCAGGGAGGACAGCGCCGCAACCCGGAAGCTGGGATCGGCGCTGGACCATGGTCAGGTAAGTTCCTGACAATACTGCTGTTTTCAGTCCTGACACTGTGATACCTTACTTGATCTACCAATATGTTTTCCAGTTTTATCCATAATTAAACCAAATATTTACACACAACTGACAGGGAACAACCAACATTTATCGCTAGATTCAAATCCTGAAAAAAGTTTTATAATTCATTCTATTATTTTAGACTCTGTTTTAGACTTTAGCGACTCCATCACCTGCCGAATGGACCCCAGGACAGATCTTGGATCAAAAGCAGCTATCCAAAGGTACAAGCGATTTGAGAGGGGGGGGGGGGGGGCAGATTGTGGGTACAGAGTCACTTTAAATTACAACTCTCTTGTTAGGGCCATGATTCCTTACAATAAGTAAGGTAAGGTCTGTAAGCACTTTTTATTTTAACTGCAGACTAATAAATTTTCTTGCACTTATTCCATAATTTGTCTCTTAATTCAATCTGGAAAACATTTCCAATAATATTTTTTTTATTTGAGGGATATTTTACAAAGCCAGAATGCTTCAGTATTAACCAAGTCCAGGCAGGCGGTCAGTAATTAACCCTGGAAGGACATTCCTGAACATTCTTACAGAGTTTACAGTGGCACAGAGATTATGCTGCTACTACAGTATAGAAATGGCTTACAGTAGTAACAAGATTCTCCATAGGGCTTCCATGGGCACTGTGTATGCAGCTCAGCAGGAACCATATTGGTTTATTTTCTGGTGATTAATGGTGCGTTTACACAGGGAGATTTATCTGACAAATTTTTGAAGCCAAAGCCAGGAATGGATATGAAAAGATAGGTCTCTTTTTGCTCTTTTTATTGTCTGTTCCTGGCTTTGGCTTCAAAATCTATCAGATAAATCTTTCTGTGTAAACGCATCATAAATGACTGCTGGGTGCAAGAAATATGCAGTGAGCTGCTAGGATTGCAAAAAGTATAGGGGGGTTGTAACTAACCAGTAACTAACTGGGCTAATACGTGAAAGTAAAAAAAAGTAACAAAATAAAAATAGACTGCTACAATTCAGCTTGTGGCATAGCCTCTTATATACTGTACATCCTCTACATAGAAATCTTTGTTACCGAAAGGGAACACTATTTAATCAAGTTGAACAGTTCAGGAACAGTGATCGACACTACTGGAAACAGCTCTAATGTCGTTTAAGGGCCGCGGCCACCAGACCTCTTGTAAGTTCAGTGAGCTTCCGGGACGCCGGCCCCGGCCGGAAGCTCACTGATGCAGCACCGCGGCGTCCGGGCGCCGCGGTGCTGCATCAGTGAGCTTCCGGCCGGGGCCGGCGTCCCGGAAGCTCTTTGAACTTACAAGAGAAGCTGCCAGGCCAGAGGGAGATCCAGGATCCAGGTGAGGTGATTGTATTTTGTTTTTCTGCAATGTGGGGGCTACACAGGGGGTCTATACTATTGGGGGGGCTGCACAGGGGGTCTATACTGTGTGTGGGGGGGCTGCACAGGGGATCTATACTGTGTGTTAGGGGCTGCACAGGGGGTCTATACTGTGTGTGGGGGTCAGCACAGGGGTCTATAATATGAAGGGGGGTACACAGGGGTTTATACTATTGGGGGGCTGCACAGGGGGTCTATACTATTGGGGGGGCTGCACAGGGGGTCTATACTATGAGGGGGGAGCTGCACAGGGGGTCTATACTATGGGGGGCTGCACAGGGGGTCTATACTATGAGGGGGAGCTGCACAGGGGTCTTTACTATGAGGGGGGCTGCACAGGGGGTCTATACCATGAGGGGGGGCTGCACAGGGGGTCTATACTATGAGGGGGGAGCTGCACAGGGCGTCTATACTATGAGGGGGGTCTATTTTGGGGGGCTACACAGGGGTCTATACTGTGGGGGGGGCTACACGGGGGGGTCTATACTGTGGGGGTTACACAGGGGGTCTATACTGTGTGGGGGGCTGCACAGGGGGTCTATACTGTGTGTGGGGGTCAGCACAGGGGGTCTATACTATGAAGGGGGGTACACAGGGGGTTTATACTATTGGGGGGCTGCACAGGGGGTCTATACTATTGAGGGGGCTGCACAGGGGGTCTATACTATGAGGGGGGAGCTGCACAGGGGGTCTATACTATGGGGGGGCTGCACAGGGGGTCTATACTATGGGGGGTTGCACAGGGGGTCTATACTATGAGGGGGAGCTGCACAGGGGTCTTTACTATTAGGGGGGCTGCACAGGGGGTCTATACCATGAGAGCGGGGGTGCACAGGGGGTCTATACTATGAGGGGGGTCTATACTGGGGGGCTACACAGGGGTCTATACTGTGGGGGGGGGGCTACACGGGGGGGTCTATACTGTGGGGGTTACACAGGGGGTCTATACTGTGTGTGGGGGGCTGCACAGGGGATCTATACTGTGTGTGGGGGGCTGCACAGGAGGTCTATACTGTGTGTGGGGGTCAGCACAGGGGTCTATACTATGAAGGGGGGTACACAGGGGGTTTATACTATTGGGGGGCTGCACAGGGGGTCTATACTATTGGGGGGGCTGCACAGGGGGTCTAAACTATGAAGAGGGAGCTGCACAGGGGGTCTATACTATGAGGGGGGAGCTGCACAGTGCGTCTATACTATGAGGGGGGTCTATACTGGGGGGCTACACAGGGGTCTATACTGTGGGGGGGGCTACACGGGGGGGTCTATACTGTGGGGGGCTGCACAGGGGGTCTATACTGTGTGTGGGGGGGCTGCACAGGGGATCTATACTGTGTGTGGGGGGCTGCACAGGGGGTCTATACTGTGTGTGGGGGCTGCACAGGGGGTCTATACTATGAAGGGGGAGCTGCACAGGGGGTCTATACTGTGTGTGGGGGCTGCACAGGGGGTCTATACTATGAAGGGGGAGCTGCACAGGGGGTCTATACTATGGGGGGGCTGCACAGGAGGTCTATACTATGGGGGGTTGCACAGGGGGTCTATACTATGAGGGGGAGCTGCACAGGAGTTTTTACTATGAGGGGGTCTGCACAGGGGGTCTATACCATGAGGGGGGGGGGTGCACAGGGGGTCTATACTATGAGGGGGGTCTATATTGGGGGGCTACACAGGGGTCTATACTGTGTGGGGGGGCTACACAGGGGTCTATACTGTATGTGTGTGGGGGGGTTACACAGGGGGTCTATACTATGGGGGGGGCTGCACAGGGGGTTCTATACTATGAAAGGGGCTGCATAGGGGGTCTATACTATGGGGGGCTGCATAGGGGGTCTATACTATGGGGGGCTGCACAGGGAGTCTACTATGAGAGAAGGGCTACACAGGGAGTCTATACTATGAGGGGGGTTACACAGGGGGTCTGTACTGTGGGGGGGCTACACGGGGTCTATACTGTGGGGGGGGGGGGCTACACAGGGGGTCTATACTATTGGGGGGCTACACAGGGGGTATATACTGTGGGGGGCTAGACAGGGGTTTATACTGGGGGGGTAACCCAGCGGGTCTATACTATGGGGGGCTACAAAGGGACCTATACTATGGGGGGCTACAAAGGGGCCTATACTATGGGGGGCTACACATGGGGTCTATACTATGGGGGGGCTACCCAGGGGGGCTATACTATGTGGGGGCTACCCAGGGGGCCTATACTATGTGGGGCTACACAGGGGGCCTGTACGATGTGGGGAGACACGGGAACCCTATACTATGCGTAGGCTACCTGGGGGTCTCTACTCTGGGGGGCTACAAAAGGAAGGCTATACTATGTGGGGACTACAAAAGGGCCTATACTATGTGGGAGCTACACTATGTGGGGGCTACACAGGTACCTATACTATGTGGTGGCTACACAAGGGGCTATGCTATGTGGGGGCTACAAAGTGGCCTAACCTATGTGGAGACTACTCTAAGGGGTTTATACTATGTGGGGGTTACACAGGGGGCTACACTACATAGGTCTACTTTACAGGAAAAGAGTGGGGATATATTACATGGGGCTGCTGCACAGGAAAAGGCGAGTTATACTACATGGGGCTGCTGCACAGGGAGGGGCTATATTATATGGGGACTGCTTTACAAAAGGGGTTTATAGTATATGGAGGCATGAGGGGCCTATAGTATATGCAGAAACACAGGGGACCTAATACTATGTGGGCCTATGGAGGAAGCCTATATGGGAGCACAAAGAGGGCATATGGGGCACAAAGAGGGTCAAACTATATTGCACACAGAGGGACCTAACTACTATAGGGGGCATAAAAAAGTGACCTAATACCGTATGGGGGCAGAGCACACAGGAGGCCTATTACTAAATGGAAGCACAGAGAGGACCCAGTAATATATAGGGAACAAAGGGGGCATAATAATATATGGGAACATAGAGGGGCCTGGCTACTGGTGGGAGGCTCAAAGTGGGGCTAACTGCATACATGGGGGCACAGAGGAGCAATGTCACTGTGTGAAGCAATACACATGAGGACTTTGTATAGAAAATAGCATGGTGCTGGAATGAGGAGCCTAAAATGTTTGTCTCATAGATTCTATGTAGACGACTGGAGAAGACTTTGTGATAACCGGGCCGGATGAAGAAGAAAAGGAAAAATGAACAAATGATTAGCAAAAACGTTGCTTGCAGTTCATGCAGAGAAGACACCCCCTGTGAGTCACTGGATGTAGCAGCACTATAATCACTTATTATGTCTGCAGAACCTGCGTATGATGGATCTACCTCTATATGGTCACTGCTTAGGGAGTAAAGTGGTATTATCCAGTTACTGTGTTGTGAAGATGGTAGTGGTCATGGTGTATTATGTGCCCTGTATATACTGGTATCATTGGTAATATTTGTGTTTATATGGTGGATTTTATTCTGTATCAGTACTCAGTTTTTTCGGAAAAAGCAGCCATGTTTTTTTTAATCCTGGATAACCCCATAGGTAAGCGTCACTGAATGAGGCGGTTAAGAAAGGTGGGAGATTCTCTATAATGGCACATTCTGCCTGAGACTGCGTCTGATCAGTTCAGTTTTCTGTACTTTAGTCGGCAGTGTGATAATACTTTTCAGTGCACCTATGTATTATCCGTTATATCGTTCTTTGTGTAGTGGTAGTGGACACCTATTCCTGTCATTAGTGTCCGTGGTCCTTTTTCTCCCCTTCTTGTATTGATGGAGGTCACCATATGAAATGAGTGGCAAAGGTTGTGACCTAGTAAATCAGAGTTTGCCACAGCTTGCATTGCGCTCTGTCTTAAGACCGGTACAAGAGTTTTTTATTGGCAAGGAGCAATGCTAGAAATGCTCCTTCGGCTGATAATCAGTCTGTGTAAAAGGGCCTTAAATATATTGCTATCGCCTGCACATCTCACTGTGGCCAATAGCAATATAATGATCATTTGTGCAGCCTGGCTGCTTGGTTAATTGTACCTTGTGAGGGCACTGCAAACAAACATCGGGGGTATTGTATGTGGGCTGGTAGGGTTAGACTGCCAGGTCTGCTTTTTAGTCCCAGTACGGCCCTGTTCTCTTTCATACCCTTTGATAAATATGGGCCTATACCTACAATACTTTTGTGGCAATTTTCTTTACTTGGGGTACATTTATGGGCCAGAAGCAGTTTTTATAACAGTTATTCTATAGGTACAGGGCTGGCGTCAGCACACTGCTTACCTGGGCAAGTGCTGGGGCCCACAGCATCTAGGGGCCCAGAGAGGGAGAGGGGCCCGTTTTTCTGATGTTTAGCCTGCTCACTGTAGTGCAGGGTGACAACTGAACATCAGAAGACACAGGAGTTGGAGCAGGACCTGCACTGAGAGAGAAAAGGGTGAAGGACCTGATCATATGACCTTAAGGTCCTCAACCTTACAGTGTGGAGAGCAGCCAGACAGAGAGGAAGAGGGAGAAGACTGAGCTGTAACTGCTGTGTGTCAGTGTCTGAGTGTTTCAGTGTCTATGTCAATAATGTATGTTTGTCCATGTTAGTGGTGTCTCACGTTATTGTGCATAGTGTGTAAATGAGGGGCCCACTGAGGCTCTATAGCCCAAGGGCCTGCAAAAACCTGGAGCCAGCCCTATGTAGGTGTATAGTTGTAGTGTTGTGTCATCCAATGTGTTGCTTTTTTCTACCATAGTTCTCCAGTTTTTCTGATTATAAAATGCATGTGTAAATTTGTGTGGCATTTTATGGTGCCTTATTTGTAAGGCCACATTTACCAATCCATAATCCAGCCTGTAGCTGCGGACCCACAGCTACAGGGGGGACTATGGATGTGCATCTGCAACCACCTGCAACCTGTCTGTGGTTACACGGACCTCTTCATTAACAATAGAAAATCCCGTCCCCAACACGGATCTGTAACATGTTCAGGTGTGTTTATGGCGCCATAGAAATCAATGGGTCCACATTTATGAACCCACAATATTAACGGATGTGTGAAAGTGGACTAACATTTTTTTTTACATTCTACATGAGGAATTGTTGAAATACATGAGGCGCAAAATACTATTTTTTTAGGTATTTTTCAAGACAACAAGCCACAATAAAAGTGTGTGTTGTAGTTGTAGTCGTTGAAGTTGTAGTTAAGCACTGGATTTTAGATCTAAAGTTTTACAGGGAGTGATTGTAAGCAGTTCACCAAAGGTTAATATTTAGATACAATGAGGGATGTAGTCCCAGGACTTACCAGAGGGGGGCAGCATCATTCATTTTTCTATTACTGAAACAGCCCACCAGTGTTTTGGACCAGGCATCATATTAAAAGTGGAAATGTAGTTTAGAGATGTTTGCACATTGTGTGTGTGAAGAATCTACAGAGGAGAAGATGGAGATTTGTGTCTCCAAGGAAAAGAAAAGACAATTTCCCAATGAGTATAATGCTTCATCTAATACTCTGTGAAATCTGCTCAGATCATTCTGCGGTCTCTGCACTGATGTCTCCTGCCAGCTATGACTTCAGGCTGAGTAATTTACAGCGAGTAACCACAACATGCAATAAAAACAGATTTTATTGGCAACGTGTGGCTGGAGTTTAGCTGCAGTGAAATGTGGTATTGACAATTATTGTTCTGATATCCTTGTACTGGAGCAGTGCAGGACTAAGACAGTCTATGGAATTCACTCACTAGTCGCTTCAGCTCAGGACTAAGGGCTGAAAATAAGGATCTCACTGGTCATTCCTCATATGAAACACAAACAAATGTTCAAGATCAAAACATTATGAAGAGTAAACTCAGGACACTAACATGGATTAGCATACACCAAAATCCTCCAGTTCAGTTCCACTTCTAAGGGGACACAATGAACTTCTCTCCCCTCTAATCCAGCATTGCCTGCAGTTATCTATGTGCTCCATTCAGTTCAACTGTCTGTTTTTTTCCCTTTAATAAAGTTTCCTTAATAGATTTTTAATAGTTTTTTTTTTAAACTGTAAAATAAACTTTTTTTTTCTTACTATAACATAACATGCCACATCAGGAAATAAAATAACAAACCAAAAAAAGTAAACAATAAGAAAGAAAAATTTATTTAGGCTCTGTTCCCACTATGGGGTTTTAGCACAAAATAATGGCCGTCTATTGATAATGACGGCCGCAAATAATTATCATTATCTGTGCCCATCATTATTAATACATGGCTGTCTATTGAACATAGAGAACATAGCCCTAGGGTGCTGTCAGACTAGGCATTTAAAAAAAAAAAAAAAAAATTTGGTACACAGGATTTTTTTTTTTTTTTTGGCTCAAAAAAGCTGCAGCCAGATGTTAGCTGAGAGTCAAATATGAAACACCATACTCACATGATGTTTTTGTGTTTGGTGTTATTTTCTGCTCCTTGGCAGTTCTGAATGCAATGAGCTCTGCATTTACAGGTTTTTTTTCCAAGAAATAGTTTTTCCTCCCATTAACTTCACACATACACGAAAAAAGTCAAAGAGGGATATGTATCAAACAGCCTACCCTGTACGCCTTAGCATTTTTTGGCATATGTGTGATGCGCACAGACCTTTGTCAAATTTACTAAACAATGTAGCTTGGCATACGTATGAATATGACAGCTTACGCCAGTTTTTTCTTTATTTTTGACTTTTGTGCACGTGGTTATTCCTAAGAATTTTCTTAGCTGTGATTTATCATGTTTGCATTTTGAAATTTTCATCTATTCATTCGAATCTGTACTCCAGTCCCAGGATAGCGGAAATTTGCTAACTAAGGTTAATTCATGAATACCTGCAGTAAAATGCGCCGAGCCACAGAAGTTACGTCAGGTGATTTGTGAAGCAACATACGATTATTCATAAATACTTGATTAGGCTGCAAACACTTAACCAAATGCACAGTGATAAAAATATTCGCAAAAAAATGGGGCAAATGATAAATGTCCCCCAAAGGTACATTTACAAATTTAACAAACATTTTATAACTTTGTGAACAGAATTTTCACAGAATAATACACCTGGTTCTGACCAGACGTAAGCCTGCACCACTTGGTTCAACTTTTTAAAAATGATTTGTCCCAAATGATAAATTGGGCACAAATCCCAGATTAAGTGAATTTTGAATTTGGATACTCAAAACAGGCAGATTAAAAAAAAAGCTGCATCTAAACCTTATTTGCCTATTAAATACTGGTTCATAAATAGAACCAACTATTCACCTAAAAATAGGCGAAAAGTCTTCGATAAGTTTCCCCCGAATTCTATGTGTATGTTCCTGTTTTACTTGACGCCTCCCCACCACCAATTCTTAAAAAAAATACTGGAGTCACATGATATAAAAAAGTCACATGTAATTAAAAAAAAACCTTGCTGGGGATGAAACGTGAGGAAAAAAAATGAATTTAAAAAAAACGCAATAAAATGCTATGCAAAACTTTTGTCTGCCATAAGCTTTAGGAGATCTTTAATTAAAAGGAACCTACCATTCCGCTCAAGTGGCAGCATACCTTGTCTAAACTCCGCTAGATATGCAGTCCTCTTCTAAAGCAAGCAGTCGACTGAACTGCCGGAAGCCCTGTAGACTACATTGTAAGTGTGTTACAGTGCAGTCAATGGCGCTTTTGGCAGTTCTGCCTATCTGCTGGAGTTTAGACAAGGTCATTGTCAGGACTGGCTAGAACAGACAGGACAGAGACAGTGGGCCCTGAATCTGAACCCACCACTGGCCCTGCCTAATTGCCTCGGCCGACCCTAAACGGTCGCGGACAACCACGAAGGCGTTCCCTACGCTGCGTAAGTGAAACACAGAACAGCACGAACAGACAAACACAATAAAGAATAGTCGAACAAGCCGGGTCAAACCACACAGGCAACGCAGTACAAAATCGAAATACAAGGGATAGTCGGAGGTCAGGCAGAGGTCAGAACACGAGCAGTCAGGCAGAAGGGATTAGGACGGGATACGCAGGAGAAGGACAAGGGGAGCTGGGATCAGAACAACTAATAGCCAGCAAATACCAGCTGGCTTTCACATTACTTTATACTGGACCAGGAGCCCGGACCAGACACTGATTGGTCCGGTCTCCTGATCCAGCAATCACTGCAGCTGCGGTGCTGCAGACCAAGCGGCAGAGCGATCTGCCACTCAGCCCGCACGCCGCATAGCTGCACTGCCCGGTCAGCTGACTGACTGTCACGTGAGACCGCGGCGTCCCCGGTTACTAGGGACGCCGTCGGGTCTCCGTGACGTCACTCTGCTCCGGCGGGCGGAGCTCCGGCGCGTTCTCGAGCCGGCCGCCGGAGCAGAGGCCGGGGAAGACGCCGCAGGAGCCAGGTCAGGTGAGTTCCTGACATTACCCCCCCTCTTATGAGGGGCCTCAGGACCCTTATCCACTGGACCGGGTTTAGACGGATTCTGGGTATGAAATCGTCGGATTAACTGAGGAGCGTGTATATCTCTAACTGCCACCCATGTACGCTCCTCTGGTCCAAAACCCTTCCAGTGGACTAGGTATTGTAACGAACCCTGCACCCACCGAGAGTTTAGAATTCTCTCAACCTCATACTCCAGTTCACCCTGGACGACCAGCGGAGCAGGAGGAGGTGACGGAAACACTGGTGGCACATATTTTTTCAGCAAGGCTTTATGAAAAACCGAATGAATCCTTAGGGACGATGGTAGTTTGAGCCTGAAAGTTACTGGGTTAATAACCTCTACGATCATGTATGGCCCAATGTATTTGGGTGCCAGTTTACCTGATTGGACTCTCAATTTCAGGTTTTTTGTTGAGAGCCAGACCTTTTCACCTACAACATATTGATGGCCAGATATGCGTCTTCTGTTGGCATACTTTTGATAGATTTCTTGGGCTTTTACCAAGCTCTGATGAGCTTGGGCCCAAACTGTGCACAGTTTCGAGAATATACCTTCAGCTGAAGGGTTTACTGATTCGGCAGAGTGGACGGACGAGTATCTGGGATTAAACCCATAATTACAGAAAAACGGCGACATGCTAGTAGAGCGCTGCTCATGGTTGTTTAAGGCAAACTCAGCGAGTGAAATGAAATCACGCCATTTGTCCTGGGTATTAGACACAAAACATCTTAAAAACTGCTCCAACGACTGATTGACCCTCTCGGTTTGTCCGTTTGTTTGAGGGTGGAACGCAGAAGAGAAAGACAATGAGACCCCCAGTTTACTACAAAACTCTCTCCAAAATTTAGCAACAAATTGAACACCCCTGTCAGAAACAATGTTCTCCGGGATCCCATGCAAGCGTAACACATGATTGACAAACAGCGTGGCTAATAAGCGAGCACTGGGTAGTTTACGTAGTGGAATAAGATGACACATCTTAGAAAAACGATCCACCACTACCCAGATGACCGTCTTACCCCTAGATAGTGGTAGGTCTGTGATAAAATCCATGGATAAGTGCGTCCAAGGTCTCGCAGGGACCGGCAGAGGGTGTAACAACCCCTCCGGTAGACTACGGGGAACCTTGGATCGAGCACAGACCTCACAGGCTTCCACAAACGATTTAACATCTCGGCTCCATGTTGGCCACCAGAAATGACGTGACAGCAGATATTTAGTTCCAGCAATACCAGGATGCCCTGCCAACACGGAACCATGAATCTCTTCCAATACTCGGAGACGGAGATTCGGCGGTACAAACAAGAGAGACTCAGGAGTGTTATGGGGGGCCATACTCTGAGACTGCGTGACGAGAGTCACTAAGTCAGGTTGCAAAACAGATATTACAACACCAGGTTTTAGTATCGTATCGACATAGTTTTCAGGCATACCTTCAAAATCAAAGCTGCGGGAGAGGGCGTCAGCTCTGATATTACGAGAACCGGGTCGATAGGTGATTTCAAAGTCGAACCTAGAAAAGAACAGTGCCCACCGGGCCTGCCTGGGAGAAAGACGTTTAGCAGTATCGAGGTAAACTAGATTTTTGTGGTCAGTGAGTACGGTGACCTTATGTTTGGCCCCTTCCAAGAAGTGCCTCCATTCATCAAAGGCCATCTTAATGGCCAACAGTTCTCTATTGCCAATGTCATAGTTGCGTTCAGCATGTGAAAATTTTTTAGAAAAGAATGCAACCGGCCGTAGGTGAGTAAGGGTGTCTGTCCCTTGTGACAAGACCGCCCCCACTCCCACCTCGGACGCGTCTACTTCAACCACAAACGGGCGTTCGAAATCTGGCTGAGTCAGTACTGGAGCTTCTGAGAAGCAATGCCGAAGTGTGTCAAACGCCTCAAGAGCCTCTTTGGACCAGTGTGCAAGGTCCGCCCCCTTCTTGGTTAGATCGGTAAGGGGCCTAGCTATGATAGAAAAGCCCTTAATAAATTTCCGGTAATAATTGGCAAAGCCTAAAAACCTTTGTAAGGCCTTCAGGTTGTTAGGTCTTTCCCAATTTTTTATGGCGGCCACCTTGACCGGGTCCATACTAAACGAATGGGGAGTAATATTATAACCCAAGAACGAGACCTCCTGGAGACCAAACTGACATTTTGACAACTTGGCATACAGATTATTTTGTCTGAGAAGCTCCATTACCGTACGGACGTGCAGCACATGGGAAGACCAATCTGGGGAGAAGATTAAAATGTCATCGAGGTATACCACAACAAACCGTCCCAGATACTCACGAAAAACATCATTGACAAAATGCTGGAAGACGGCCGGAGCATTGCACAACCCAAAAGGCATGACGAGATACTCGAAATGGCCCTCTGGGGTATTAAATGCGGTCTTCCACTCATCACCTTCCCTGATGCGGATTAAATTGTATGCTCCCCTCAGGTCTACCTTGGAAAACCAATTAGCTCCTATGATTTGGTTAAACAGATCAGGAATTAAAGGCAAGGGGTGCTGATTCTTAACTGTAATCTTATTCAACTCCCGGTAATCAATACAGGGACGGAGACCCCCGTCCTTCTTCCCAACGAAAAAGAACCCCGCCCCCATGGGAGAAGAAGATGGGCGTATATGACCTTTACGCAGGCTATCTTTTACATATTCCCTCATAGCTTCCCTCTCAGGACAGGACAGATTGAAAATCCGACCTCGAGGATATTTGACCCCAGGAAGTAACTCGATAGCACAATCATATGGTCTGTGTGGTGGTAATTCTTCTACTGCCTTTTCGTCGAACACATCAACATAGTCTGATAAAAATTCCGGAACCTCCCCCTCTCCGGAGGAGCATTCCGCAAGAGACACAGCATTACAGTGGGAGGCACATCCAGGCCCCCATCGTACCAGCTCCCTGTTGGGCCAATCAAAGATAGGGTTGTGAGTCTCCAACCAGGGCAACCCCAGAATCACGTCAGATGACAAGTTATGCATGAGTAGGAAGTCGAGTCTTTCCACATGGACAGACCCCACCTTGACCTCAAGACACGGTGTCATATAACGTACACTTCCCTGGGCAAAAGGGGCAGAATCTGCTCCAGTGACATTAACAGGACGCTGGAGCAGCAAGGGACATACCTCCAAACCAGAAAAAAAACATAGGATTAATAAAGTTGGTTGAAGATCCAGAATCAACTTGGGCGTACCCATTAATACTTTTACTCCCCACAGACAAAGAAATTGGTAACAACAACTTATTTTTGAAGGTTACCTGTGCGCCTGAGAGACCCCTTCGACAATCTCTCAGGCGTTGAAGTTTTCCGGCGGTGGTCCTGGCCTGGAAGGGCATTGCCGAACTTGGTGTCCTGCTTTACCGCAATAAAGGCACAAATTATTCTGCAGGCGATGGGCACGTCGGGCTTTAGCATCAGTGGCATCCACCTGCATCGGCTCTTCGGGTAGTGGTACGACTGGGAGAGAGGATTTGGGGAGAGAGGGCGGTGATACAGGGGCTCTAGGGTGGTCAGGGGTACCCTTCTCTCTCTGTCGGTCCCTGAGTCGTCGGTCAACCCTGATAGCTAGTGTCATGCTGTCCTCAAGCGAATCAGGAGTAGGGTATGCCACCAACATATCTTTCAGTCTGTCACAGAGACCCACTCGAAACTGATATCTGAGGGCCGAATCGTTCCACGTGGAGAGACCGCTCCACTGCCGGAATTCTGAGCAGTACTCCTCCACTGGACGTCGGCCCTGTCTCAACCCAGTCAGCTGTCGTTCAGCGTTAGCTGCACAGTCAGGGTCATCATACAATAGACCTAGGGCAGAAAAGAACTGGTCGGGACTCTGTAGGTGAGGGGAGTCAGATGGTAGGGAAAATGCCCACTCCTGTGGCGGTCCTTGGAGGAGGGACATGATGATGCCCACCCTCTGAACCTCATCCCCAGACGAAGTAGGGCGTAACCTAAAATACAGCTTACACCCCTCTCTGAAGGCACGGAATTTCCTCCTGTCCCCCGAGAACTTATCAGGAAGTTGAACAGGTGGTTCAGGAGGTGTGGGGGAGGTCACCGTGAGCTGTCGGGGTGCCGTCTCCTGTTCTTGGACCCTTACAGCGAGCTCCTGAACCATCGTGTTGAGTCGCTGCATTTGGTCCACAATGTTAGTCAGGGCTGTTCGGTTGTCCATGAGGCAACTGGCGGTATTGGCTGGCTATTCTGTCAGGACTGGCTAGAACAGACAGGACAGAGACAGTGGGCCCTGAATCTGAACCCACCACTGGCCCTGCCTAATTGCCTCGGCCGACCCTAAACGGTCGCGGACAACCACGAAGGCGTTCCCTACGCTGCGTAAGTGAAACACAGAACAGCACGAACAGACAAACACAATAAAGAATAGTCGAACAAGCCGGATCAAACCACACAGGCAACGCAGTACAAAATCGAAATACAAGGGATAGTCGGAGGTCAGGCAGAGGTCAGAACACGAGCAGTCAGGCAGAAGGGATTAGGACGGGATACGCAGGAGAAGGACAAGGGGAGCTGGGATCAGAACAACTAATAGCCAGCAAATACCAGCTGGCTTTCACATTACTTTATACTGGACCAGGAGCCCGGACCAGACACTGATTGGTCCGGTCTCCTGATCCAGCAATCACTGCAGCTGCGGTGCTGCAGACCAAGCGGCAGAGCGATCTGCCACTCAGCCCGCACGCCGCATAGCTGCACTGCCCGGTCAGCTGACTGACTGTCACGTGAGACCGCGGCGTCCCCGGTTACTAGGGACGCCGTCGGGTCTCCGTGACGTCACTCTGCTCCGGCGGGCGGAGCTCCGGCGCGTTCTCGAGCCGGCCGCCGGAGCAGAGGCCGGGGAAGACGCCGCAGGAGCCAGGTCAGGTGAGTTCCTGACAGTCATTTTTTGCTCAATGTTAGGACCCTTTTAAGGGAGAAAACTGGAATGGAGCATGCGGAGAACTGAAGATAATACGGGATAATTGGGGACAAGTCAACTCTACCTCCTCAGTAAGGGAATGTGCACACTGAGGAATCCGGGTGGATGAACGGGTTAATGCTTTGGGTGATATCTGCCTGACCATAGAATGGAGTCTAATGGTGCTTTTACACAGAGAGATTTATTTGACAGATTTTTGAAGCCAAAGCCAGGAACAGACTATAAACAGAACAGGTCATGAAGGAAAGGCTGCTATTTCTCCTCTTTTCAAATCCATTCCTGACTTTGGCTTCCAAAATCTGTCAGATAAATCTCTCTGTGTAAAAGCACCATTAGGCACAGGCGAAGATGCGCGTGAGGAGGGGCAAGCTGCAGAATCTGCGGCGGGTGATCCGCCCGGGTTCCGTAGTGTGAACATACCCTAATAATTGTAAGTGAACCGGAGGATTTTGGCATGTGCTATTTCATATTCTTTTCCATCATTTTTTGTTTTTGAAATATTGTTTGCATGATTAACTGGGGTAAATGAAAGGAGACTGGGGAGGAATTTGGGGTAATTGAAGGTGGTGTTTGGGTGGTTAGTGGCAGAACACCATCACTCACAGAGAGGAAATGGATTTAGGCTGTTTCAAGGAGCTGGTAACTGTGACTTAAAGCCTAAAGATACCAAGCACCCCTGATTTTTGTTGTTTTTTTCTTGCAATTCCTCGTTTAGAGACCTGATAGACTCCCAAAGCCCAGGTTTTTTTGAAGAGTAAGATACAAATAAATTATAAAACATACAGCACAAAACAATAGAAAACAAGTGAAACTTAGCAAACAGTAAAGCAAAAAATAAAATAAAATAAATTAAAATACAAAGTATTTGAGAAACTTGCAGAATTTTTTTTTTTGTCTATCGTGACTTGGTTTCAATCACATAAAAGTTGATCTTTAATAGAAACTTGACCACTGGAAGCATCCATTATAGACACCAGTGCACAATGTCCTGTATGAGTAGGAATTTGTTGAGTTGGATCCAAAAATGAGCATCTTTTATTGGGAATGTTCTATGCCGATCACATGACTGGGGATATGGCCACAGGGCCATGTTCTTTGCTGCTGAGCAGCTAATGAGGCCACATCTGGAGTGAATTAAACATGGAGCCCCTGTAGATGAGCGCTGCGTCCTTATCACAACCTTAGGGCGGGGGAAGAGGCCAATGTGTTTCCTCCAGGCTGTGCTCATGAAATTAAAGCTCTTTAACAAGGTCGATTATTGTCAGTCTAATGGATTCTAAGTCAAGAGATGGAATTATAACTCAGAGCCCAGAGCCAGAGAGATACGATGGGGTGACATCTAACAACAGACATGGTATCATCTGTATGTGTGAACACTGATACCACACAGGCTTCTACACCTGATCACACAGATAATACAGACTGACTGCACTGTATAGTTATAAAATTGTTTTAACACTACTTTTCATATCTGTTTGCTACATGTGGTAGGAAATCTCCGCAAACATATGTTAAAGGGGTTATCCGGTGAAAATCTTTTTCTTTCAAATCAACTGGTTTCAGAAAGTTATATAGATTTGTAATTCACTTCTATTTAAAAATCTCAAGTCTTACAGTACTTATCAGCTGCTGTATGTCCTGCAGGAAATGGTGTTTTCTTTTCAGTCAGACACAATGCTCTCTGCTGACACTTCTGTCTGAGACAGGCACTGTCCGGAACAGCAGCAAATCCTCACAGAAAACCTCTACTGCTCTGGAAGTTCCTGTCTCGGTCAGAGATGTCAGCAGAGAGCACTGTGTCCAGTGGCGTAGCTACCATAGAGGCAGGGTAGGCAGCTGCTATGGGGCCCGTGGGGGAGGGGGCCTGGAGATGCACAGTGAAGATAAGAGTCTCCTGTGTCCTTCTGCTTAACCCCTTATGTACTGCAGTAAGTGACCCAGTGTTCACTTACATGCTGCAACATAAAAAAGAGTGAAAAAGCAGAAGACAAGGAGATCTCTACTTATGGGGGGGGGGGGCTCCGTACAGTTTTTTGCTATGGGGAGGCCCTGTACAGTTTTCTGCTATGGGGCCCCATGAATCCTGTGTCAGACTGAAAAGAAAACATCATTTCCTGTAGGACATACAACAGCTGCTAAGTATGGGATGACTTAAAGGGGTAGTGCGGTGCTAAACATTTACTCACAAAATAACACACATTACAAAGTTATACAACTTTGTAATGTATGTTATGTAAGTGCACCACACTTCCGAGATGGGGGGGGGGGGGGGGGGGGGCTTGGGCGGGGAGACACGGGGAAGGGGGCCATTCACATACATAACATATATTACAAAGTTGTATAAAATTGTAATATGTATGTTTTTTTGTGAATAAATGACTACCCTTTATGATTTTTAATTCTATATAACTTATTCTTAGATATATTATTTAAATCTAACTTTTTGAAACCAGTTGATTTGAAAGATTGTTTGCCAAAAAAAACCTTTAAAATGCCACACTCCTTTATTTACCCAACATACGCCAAGAGGGTGTCCTTTTGGCCTTGAGTGGGGAGGTATACATTAGTATCTTGTTTTTCTTATCTATGGATTGGCACGACAGCTTTACAGTTTTACTTTTCTGTATTGTTCTTATGATATACTGTTATATCATGTTCTTGGCTATGAGTGAGAGGAAGCCTATGCATTCCCTATAGGCCCATAAACTTAACATGGAAACTGTTTCTAGTCTGTAGGAGGGGCCTGTTCTAGACCTGCATCTTTCTCCTCAGAGATAAATAAAACTTGTTCAGTCTATACCATCTATTCATACGTCCATTTATTTTCAAGGATGAAAATCTGGATCCTCTATTTTTTATCTGCAATCTGCAAAAAATCATCTGTTGTGCATCCGTAGTGTCTTTCGTGTTGTAATCCGGATCCGTAAATAAAGCTGTAGTGAAGAAAAAAAAGGGGATGGCAAAAATTATGATTAGATGCCCCAACCCCCCAAAAGGGTCATATGGTTGTCTGGGGACCATTTTACAGTAATTGCTATCTTGTTTACTGAGAAGAAAGTACAGTAGTTATCCACAGTGGTTTCTATTGTCTTTTTCATGGTAAAACATGGAGTTTTTGATGCAACATGATCCTGTTGGAGCTCTTCTTTGCTGGCTCGTGCAGTGCATAAAGAAGCCGCGTCCCCTCTCTTTGATGCAGCACCCCCCATTACACCCCCCCACCCTGCCTCATTCTCTTGGGTTTCAGTCAGTACAAAAAATGTTTACATTTTTAGTTCATGGTCACTCCAGGACATATATATATATATATATATATATATATATATATATATATATATTTATTTATTTATTTATTTATTTTTTTTCTTCTTTCTTTTTTAATGTAAGTTTTCTGAGTTTGCTCTGCTTTCCTGCCCTTTTCTTCTCAGTGCCCTTATTTCTACCCTTCCCCCCCTCAAAGTGAGAAATTAAGTTCCTCCAGTTGGTGTAAGAGCTTTTACTGGTTCTGTTTATCCATCGGCTTTATCCTGACGTATTGCTGTTTTCCACCTGTTGCCCAAGATGATGTGTGATTGATGCCCCTGTGAGATAGACGGGATTTCTAGAGGTTACGTGTCCATTTGGGGGTCACACAGTGGCTTTCTATCTCCTTGTGGCAGCTAAGGGGTTCAAAAGGTCATGGTGAATCATCCTCCTCTGTTCTACAACCAGTAATCTTATGCATAAATGTTACATACATGACAAGTATTCTTATAATGCCCTGCTCAGTCTCTCCCATTGATTTTCTATGTGAGTGTTAGTCTCCACCACTGTTCTGGCATTCTATTAAGGAATTAGCAAGCTCAGGATAAAGAGCTATAAATTCCTTCTGTTGAATGCATGGAATTGTGGGAAGACTCATTAACCATGTGATTACTATCAGTCGGCCCTGTTATTGCTGTGCTGACATCTATGGGGCCTCCTAGTAGGAATATTACATATGTGCATGATGTTGTTATAATGATAGGGGGAGGTCTATAAGGACCTGTGGGCCACCAGCTGGACAAGTCTAAATATGACTTAACAACTGAACCTCATAGTGTGTTTTTCTGACCCTCAGACCCTGAGAGTAGATCATGTTTATTCAGTTCTCAAGTCTCAGATAGAAAACAGTCTGACACGTCTTATGAGAATGAAGCAGACTGACCTAGCAGCATGCGGCTGCACCGTGGAAGCACGAAAAATAAATGTCACGTTTCATCAGCGCTGGAAAAACACAACTCTCATCATCTACTGAGAAACATCTTTCAACTGTCTAAATCTTCATATGTATGATCTGGTGAGAGGTAACCGAAACACTACATACTGTAAATAGCCCCCTTATACTATATCATAGCAACTATATAATCCTTTTTTATAAATGAAAAAAGGTTTCTGGGTTCCGGGAGACCCAATAAGGGACTGATGGTGTTAGTGAATAACCAGAAGTGGAAAAAGGGTATAGAATCTATACGCATGGAAGATGGTACTATAACTAATCAGCCGGAAGAGATAAACAAAGTCTTCAAGGAATATTATTCCAATTTATACACGTCAGAGGTAGAGGGTTCTGTAGTAGAAATACAGACCTTTTTGCAGAAAATAGATTTCCCCAAGCTAAACTGGATAGACCTTTGACAGTTGCGGAGCTAGGTCAGGCCTTGGAAGGGATATCAGGGAACACCACCCCGGGGTTGGACGGTCTTCCCTATGAGATGTATCGAACTCATAAGGACGTTTTGCTACCCGCTCTGTGCCAGAAATTGGTGGATGCTGTTGAAAAAGGGGAATTGCCACCATCCATGGGAGAGGCTTCTATTGCTGTGCTCCCCAAAGCAGGGAAAGATTTATTGGAGGTAGAGTCCTTTAGACCAATCTCCCTGATAAATAGCGATGTAAAAATCTTCGCTAAGGCCTTGGCAGTAGGAATAGGTAGTGTGGTCGGTAATCTTATGCATGAGGACCAGTGTGGGTTTATGCCAGGGAGGATGCCTAAGCACAACATCAGACGGCTCTATGAAAATATTCAAGCAGTGGAAGCGCCCCGATCCCACTCCATCCTGTCGTTGGACGCTACGAAGGCCTTCGACAGGGTGGAGTGGGAATACTTGTGGGAAGTGCTTGGCTGTTATGGCTTTGGTGATAAGTTTGTTAAGTTGGTTAAGCTGTTGTACAACAATCCTAGGGCGTCTGTTGTAACCAACGGGATTCATTCTGAAATGTTTGGGCTCAGCAGAGGAACCAGGCAGGGTTGTCCCCTTCCCCTCTACTCTTCGCCCTCAGTATAGAACTCTTGGCAATCATGATCAGGAGTAACAGAGGTATTGAGGGTTTTGGGGCGAGGGGTGGAGGGGATAGGATATCGCTCTATGCTGACGACCTGTTGCTTTTCCTAAAAAAACCCTATGAAGCAGTGCCAAGGGTAATGCAATCGGTCGAGGAAATGGGGAAATTTTCAGGCCTCTTCATAAACTGGACTAAGTCCACAATCATGTCTCTGGCCCCTAAGGAGGTTCTTTCCTTTCCCCCCTTGCGGAGTTTAGAAGAAGGGGGCAGTTTCTGTTACCTGGGGATTGCTATTTCCAGGAATATTAAACAATTAAATGAGTTGAATGTGAAAAAAACGTTAAAACTATAGAGGAAAACTTGAAAGTTTGGTTACGGTTGAGGATATCTAAGATAGACAGAGTCATTCTGATTAAAACTATTCTTATGCCCAAACTTCTATATTTATTCAAGGTGGCACCGGTTTGGGTTGAGAGGAAGTACTTTAAAAGATTGAGAGCAGCCTGGAATGATCTGATATGGGGCCGAAAGAGGGTCCGCATGAAATTAGATAAATTGTGTATCCCGATGGAGAGAGGGGGTCTGGGGGTCACTTTCTTTTGGCCCAATTACACTGGCTGGCCAACTGGGAAAAAAATCATTACTTTACATTTATAAGTAACAAGGTGGGAGAAGGTATATGGGACATTTTTCAGATCTTAGAGGCAGATGTGTTGGGGTGAGGGTGCTGGAGGAAAGATGTAATGGCGACCTCACTGGTTAGAATCTGGAAGCATGTGAAAAAGGGTCTTAATGTGCAAGGGGTATTATATTTTAGACCATTAATGCTGATAAGTGAGTCAGGTTGCATTGAAGTGGCAGCATCTCTTCATAGGGTGGGACTGAAACAGGTAGCAGATATTAAGTCTGGTAATGCAGTCAAAAAGGAGTTTAATATTGGGGAGAAGTATTGGTTTGAATTTAAAAGGTGCTCTGCGATTTTGAATGAAGCTCTTAAGAAAAATAATAATGTCATTATTATTATCATATCAAGCCCCCTCTATTGATTAGGAAACTACGAGAAGGAACAATTAGGAAGAAAGAAATCTCAACAATATACAGTCTTTTATTGGCTGAACAGGGTATTGGGGAGAGCAGTAGGCAAAAATGGGAAAGTGAGGTAGGGGAATTTGAAGACTCTCAATGGGAGGGAATTGTAAGAAATATTAAGATGGTATCCAAGGCGGGCTGTCATAGAATGGTTCAGTTTAATATAGTACATCAGTTATACTATACCCCTAAGTTCCTATATAAAATTAAGAAATGGAAGGATAGCAGGTGCCCGAGATGTGGGGAGGAGGGAACTGGCACAGGACACGTGCTGTGGTTTTGTGAGGTTATAAGGGAATACTGGGATCAGGTATGTGAATATATTGTAAGGAGGGTGGGGGTGAATTTTGAGCCTGAACCTAAGTTGATATTGGTCGGAGATACCTCTAGGTTGAGAGTGAAACGGGGGGAAAAAATGAGCATACTTAGGCTTTTATTCCTTGCCAAACTTGTTATTGTGAGACAACGGATGTCATCTAGCGCCCCGACCTTTGAAAATTGGAAAAGATGTATTAAGATATATGAAGGGGTGGATTAAAGTCGGGGGAGGGATGGGGAGAGAGGAGGTGAAATTGTTGTTGTTTTTTTTTGAGTGAACTGTTAAACTGTAAAAAAATATATATATAATCCTAATAATACTAGATCATAAAAACCTAAATAGTCCCCATTACATAGAGGCTACATGGCTCACATTACCACTTCATAGAAGAAGCCACAAAGTTGCCCTGTTACCATAACATATTAGCAGCATGATATCTCCAATACAATATATTATCTCCTGCCTAATTGCAACTTCACGTATAAAGAAAGTGCCCTTCTCACACCACCCTAGTGCTTCCTTACATTAATAGTGCTTACTTAATTTCCACCTCAATGTAATTGTGCCCCCTTATTGCCTTTACATGTGATTCCCCCTCCTGTATATTGATAATGCCCCCTTAATGGCTCTTTACATTGATAGTGTTAAGTACAGATTAGCGCAACCGGTGGCTAAAGAAGCTGGATGCAGCAATAGGCTGTATTCATGTTTTCCTGGACTGCTTAGGGCTGCATCCAACTTCTTCAGCCACCAGTATTCAAATGCCAAATGATCAGCAAACAATGCTAATCCAACCTTAACTGCTTTGATGGTACCATGGTGTCCCACCACGGGTGTTGTTGTATAGGCACCCCAGTAAGTCGTGCACTCAGGTAAAAGTGGTGGATGTAGTACTTTAGTTGCCCACTAGGTGTCACTGTTGTTTATGTGTATTTCTATGCACAGCTGGAGTTAATGGGTTAACAGTTTTATGTCATGTGATGAATGCTGACCACTCACAGGTGCTTCTTCTATCCGTCCTATCCTCTTCTTCCTCTCTCTTACCCACACTCAGCCCCACCACTCACATGAGGGTTTAGATATTAACCCTGTAGGAGGCGTTAAACTGGTGGAGGAAGTGAGTTGAGTTTTCACTTAGTTTCTGGTGAGAGAGAACACTACAGAACCAAGTTCCTGCAGAAGTTAAGCCAGGGCCTGGCTGTGACAAGGACCCCTGACAGGGACCAAAGACAGATGCTACTCTGAGATTTCTCTATACAAGCAACCACTATTTCTACTATGCAGTGCTAAGCTACCTTAAGGGGAGAGAAAACACTTAGGATAACCTTAGCCCACGCCAGGAACCTCTCTAAACAGTGCAGGGAAGACTCCCGAACTAAGAGGAGCTGACCCAAGTAGGACAAAGGTATCAGAGAAAAAAGGTACACGTATCCTACTGCGCATCGCAGGTTGACTAGGAAGACTCGGGCACCTTCTACACCTAGATAACTGATGACTGGGGCTGGTGCTACCCACCTAGGTCAGCACCCAAGTTTGTATCAAGATATGAATAGCATGTACTGTCTATCTGCAGCGTTATACAGTAAACTGTTCTATTTTTTGTACGAAATGTACAGGACGCTGTCTTCCTCTGTTTGCACCTGCACCAATACAAACACCAGTGTCTACCTTGGGTTATTTTTCTCTTTCTCTGTGGGTGGCGGTACTGACATCCCAGGCGGGTCTACTACCACTCCTGGTTGCTGTGACAATTGCCCAAGGGACCCGCAACAAGCCTGGAGGTTACCAATAGAGATGATCAAACAGAATCGAGGTTCAGGTTTGTACGAACCCGAACCATTGCCATTTGACTCCCACTGCCTTCCCGTTCCATGGGGAAGGGGGAGACAGCCCGTGTACCGCCTGAAAAACAGGGATAGAGCCTAGGTAATAGGGCTGTCTCCACTTTCCCCACGGGACGGGAAGGCAGTGGGAGTCAAATGCTGATGGCTCAGTTTCGTACGAACCTGAACCTCGGCCCTGTTCGATCATCGCTGGTTACCAACCATTTGGGGACAACAAACCGGCCATACAAAGCAGGTATCAACATCGCACCTGTGCACTGCTACAGTGCTGGCGTCACAAATTACCACCTATACGACCGCAGTTAAATGTAAAAGAAGTCCACCACAGTACAGTGCAGGCAGATGTGATGAGCTGGTTTCACTGCATCATGCTGGTCTATGCACACAGTGAGTGTGGCTTTCCCCCCCTCCATTTTGAATTTCCTACATCATATTATCTTAGTGAGATGGAATATGATAATATGCGTGTTTATTTACATAGAAATATAGAAATCTTGGTACACTGTACAGTACTCCATTAGTACTAAATCTTCTGACATTTTTTGTAATAATACAAAATAATAATAATAATATTAACAAGAACACCAATATAATATTATCTATGAGGTCCTTCTTCATCTCCTAAAAAACTTGAGAAAATAATTTTAATAAAAATTCCAGGAGCACAAGTTCTGAAGTATTAGATTTTCCTGATATGACAGACTCCCCTATAGTAATTGTTAGCCCATTGTCAGCACCAAGGGAGTGGTGCCACCACCAGCAGCGTGTGACTCTCTGGTGATCCTCTTATTGGGATTTGCTGTCAGAAATTTTTTAATTTGAGTGGACTTTAAGCTATAGATACACTGTCTCCCTTACCTTAATAATATTGGAAACATATCGCTCCCTTTCCCGCCTCTGACCATTTACTTTATTCTAGACTAAGGGGATTGTGTTTTTGCAAAGATAGATTCCTTAGTGGAGCATGAATTCTCAAATATTAGCTTTTCTCAGCAGCGCCATCCAGACGAAGAGAAAATACGTCTCTGTTATTAGTAGCTGGTGCAGTGAGGGGAATGTGTAGCGGTGGTCGGGTCTGGACTGACATTGCTGGCAGATGAATGTGATCTATTGTAAAGCAGCCTCTAGCAAAAAACAAAACCGTCAAATTCTTGTCATTCAATAAAATTCTGAAAATAAAAAAAAGTCCTCACTATCCTTACACAAATATTGTCTGCACTCCTTCTAGACTGGAAAGTGGGATTCTGTCTGTCATTGCATCCACTAAAGACCACCCACAGCCCACAGACCCCTATATACAGTACCTGTCATAAAAGGAAGTTCAGAATGGACATCACTCAAAACAAGGGGGGGGGGGTTAATTCCTGAGATTAATGAGAGAAAACAATATAATCCCACTGAGATTTTAGGAAGCTCCCCACCCCCACCCCCACCCGCCACATACACTGTCACCTTTTAGCCTCCATTTATCAGGCATTAAGGGACAGATCCCCCTATATGGATGGTTAAGTTGCTGTAAATCCCAGAGGGATAGGCTCATATTGTCCATGACCAAGTGCAGACGATTACCTGTAATCTCCCCAAACAAAACAAGGTTAATACTCCGCGCACCAGCCTGAAGCCTGTGGCTTCTTCCCCTAAAATAAAAGACAATACTGAAGAAATAGAAATGCTTTATTCCCTCTCTTCTGATACATTGTTCAAAATTCTATGCAGTTTCTCAATATTACTGCTTTAGTGTTCCAGGCATGATGGGAGTTGTAGTTTTGCAACAGCTGGAGAGCCAAGGTTCCCTACCCCTGCCAGCGAAAAAATGTTTTCTTTCAAATCAACTGGTTTCAGAAAGTTATATAGATTTGTAATGTACTTCTATTTAAAAATCTCAAGTCTTTCCACACTTATCAGCTGCTGTATGTCCTGCAGGAAATGTTTTCTTTTCAGTCTGACACAGTGCTCTCTGCTAACAACTCTGTCCCAAAACAACATAGGAAAACAGCTGATAAGTATGGGAAGACTTGAGATTTTTAAATAGAAGTAAATTACAAATCTATATACTGTAATTTTCTGAAATTGGTTGATCTGAAAGAAAAAGATTTTTGCTGGGTAACTTCTTTAAGGCAAGGGTGTCAAGCACCTGGTCCTCCAGCTGTTGCAAAACTGAAATTCTCTCCTTGCCTGGACAGCCAAAGCAAGTGTTTGGCTGCTAAAAGTAGGAAGGGGGATCCTTCAGCTATCCATGTGCACCCCATGGCACCCCATCCATAAACTGACGCTATAAAAGCTATCCAATACTAAACATTTCTATCTACCTGCCAACTATTTGCAGATTGTGTTTACACATAGCCATTATTTATTGCCAATGTTGTTTCCAGGTTAAAATGGTTCACTTCTGGCAGAATCCCGCATGTTACAAGGAGAAAGCTGCAGGTTCAGGTTTGACAGGAAACAGAGATTATTTTTCTATTCTATTTGAGCGGGAGAGATTTATCTGAGTAATTCCAAGGCCAAAGCCTGAGGCAGCCTGGATATTTTCATTATCGTCTCCCTATTTCATAATCTGTCAGTGGATTTGTGAAAAGGCGGTTCTCCGTCAGGACGACATCTCTATCGCTTCTTCAAACTTAATTGCGCATGATTAGGAGTTCCTCCATTTATCAGAGAACATTCTCCATCCATCATCTCCTGGCTCAATCCTGTTATCACTGAGGATCCCAATGGAGTAGACATCACAAAGCTCTCGGTGCACTCCTCCACTGCCACCCTGAACGCGCCTCCCATCCTTTATTAGTTCCCCAAACTCTTTGCAGAAAAGTGAGATTAGGAAACAGAATTGCATGAATTGAAGGTCCCGATTTAAATTTAGGGAGGTTTCACATGTAATGTTTTTTCAGAAAAAGGTCACAGAAAAATGCCATTAAGGCTATGTTACCACACAGTATTTTGGTCAGTATTTTGCAACCAAAACCAGGAGTGGATTGAAAACACAGAAAGGCTATGTTCACACTGTTAAAATTTTGTGGATGGCCGTCATTTAACTGCAAATAACTGCCGTTATTTAGAAACAACGGCAATTGTTTTTAAATAACAGTAATTAAATGACGACCATCCATTTCAACAGTGTGAGAACATAGCCTTTCTGTATTTTCAATCCACTCCTGATTTTGGTTGCAAAATAATGAACGAAAATACTGTGTGGGAACATAATTTAAAACATAATTAATTTTGTTACTATAAAACTGAAAAATAAAAAAGCTATTTTTTTTAAATTTCAGGGGGCTTTCATCTTTATGCTGTTCGCTGTGCGGTAAAATTAACATGTTATCTGAGAACACTCAGACCAGGACAGATCAAAACTTTTGACATGTCTCTCTTACATATCAAGAGTTTTTTTTTAAAAAAAACCAGGTGTACTTTAAACTTTTAAAATGGAAAGGGATTTTTTATATATTAAAAAACTTTTCATTTTGTAAATCATGTGACCTGCAATGAAAAAAATGCAACTGAAAAAGAGTGCAACAAAAAATTAAATGTACTAGAACACTATTCTGTAAAATTGGTTTTATGGTGCAGCATTATTAGATATTAAAGGAGAAGTCCTGCAAATTTTTTATTAAAGTATTGTATTGCTCCCCCCCCCCCCTCAAAGTTATACAAATTACCAATATACACTACCGTTCAAAGGTTTGGGGTGGAGTCACACTTATTCACCACCAGGGCTGTATTAACAGCTGCTGCCCTAGGCACTAAACCTGAAGACGCCTCATCACCCTTCACGCACCTATTGGCGATACCAGACCTGGCCAATACCACCATACCCCCACCCCCCTGGAAAAGACACCAGATTTACTGGCAAGTCTGAACAAGAGGAGGGAAACTAAAAAAATAAAAACAAAAAAATTAGTTTTTTCTGTCGCCCTGCTCCTTTGTGCTGCCCCCTGCAAGGTGCTGCCCTAGGCACCGGACCATGGGTGCCTAGTGGTAAATACGGCCCTGTTCACCACCATACGTTGTGAAATGAATAGAAAATAGAGTCAAGACATTGACAAGGTTAGAAATAATAATTTATATTTGAAATAACATTGTTTTTACATCAAACTTTGCTTTCGTCAAAGAATCCTCCTTTTGCAGCAATTACAGCATTGCACGGCCCATTGAGCTGTGCGGCTGTGGCTGCTGGAGAGGCCATCATTTTCTCCAGCAGCCACAGCCCGCACAGCTCTGGGAGTCGGGTCGTGACATCACCATTTTATCCAGGAAGTGAAGCCTTGATGCAGTAGTAAGTGCAGGGAAAAAGCACTTTATGTGAATTTTCTGTAATAAGTGTATATTGGTGATTTGTATAACTTTTGGGGGCCAATACAATACTTAAATTAAAATTTTCGCCGGACTTCTCTTTTAATGTAGAAGTTCTTGTGTATACCTTGTGTATACCCGTTTCAGTTAATGTGTCACTTACAAGTTGTCTGCCATCTTGATTCCCATTTTGCCACTGACATGGCTCTCCTAATACAGTTTTCATTTCCCCGAATTCCTCTGGCTTTACAGAGACAGAAGAGATGGAGTCCTAGGCTATGTTCACACTACGTAAAAGTACGGCCGTTGTTGCCGATGGCAACAACGGCCGTACTTGTGGTGCAGTAGAACAATGGCTTACTTTCAATGGGATCCCGGCCGGAGCGTATCCACGTCCTATACGCTCCTGCCGGGATCCCGTACGGGGCCGGAAATAACTGACATGTCAGTTTTCTGTGGCCGTAGGAAACCCTGTCAGTTCACACTATGAAGTCAGCAGCTCCGGCCGCTCGCTCCATAGGGTGCAGGGGGAAGCTCTGATGCGGGCGCGCAGGTACTTAAGTACCCCCGGCCGGGGTCACGGAACTGCCGGTCTCTTACGCCATGTGAACATAGCCGTAAGGTGATATACAACATCTTTGAAATTTACTTCATTGTCACTTATGGCATTTGGTCTTTAGTAACAGCAAAAATGGCCAAATGCAGAAAATCATGTGAGTTAGTCCAGTGAAGATGAAGATTGGCCAGCAGCAGTCACTAAATAGGCCACTGGAGCAGTGAAATTAAAATTGCAATGGACAGCATACATGAGGCAAGTATAAATATATAGTGTATGTATGTATATATATATATATATATATATATATATATATGCCGGTGCTTTTTTTTGTATGCCAGTGACACTGTATCATTTTTGCAGACATCTATATAGATCAGGGGTACTCAACAACTTTTAGTGAGGGGCCACTTACCGGGGTCTATTGTCAGGTGAAGGTCCGAGCTGAACATCAGTAGGAAACGTGTTTTGTTACTTTGTCACAAACGTTCAACTATTTATATACAGAATTGCTGCTTATTAGCGGGAAAACTGGCATTTTTTTCTCTCTCACCAGCCCTTTGATATTAGGTACAAAGGGGGTGACTGCCCTGGTAGTATATAGCTCCCCTGTTGCTCCCCCAGTAGTGTATAGCCCCCCCTGTGCGCTCTCCCTCAGTAGTATATAGCCCCCTGTTGCTCCCCCAGTAGTATATAGCCCCCCTGTGCGCTCTCCCCCTGTAGTATATAGCCCCCTGTGAGCTCCCCCCAGTAGTATATAGCCTCCCCGTGCGCTCTCCCCCTGTAGTATATAGCCCCCTGTGAGCTCCCCCCAGTAGTATATCGCCCCCCTGTGCGCTCTCCCCCTGTAGTATATAGCCCCCTGTGCGCTGTCCCCCAGTAGTATATAGCCCCCCTGTGCTCTCCCCCTGTAGTATATAGCCCCCTGTGAGCTCCCCCCAGCAGTATATAGCCCCCCTGAGCTCCCCCCAAGTAGTATATAGCCCCCCTGTGATCTCCCCCCTGTAGTATATAGCCCCCTGTGAGCTCCCCCTGTAGTATATAGCCCCCCCGTGCGCTGTCCCCCTGTAGTATATAGCCCCCTGTGAGCTCCCCCTGTAGTATATAGCCCCCCGTGCGCTGTCCCCCTGTAGTATATAGCCCCCTGTGCTCTCCCCCCAGTAGTATATAGCCCCCTGTGAGGTCCCCCCCAGTAGTATATAGCCCCCCTTGTGCTTTCCCCCTGTAGTATATAGCCCCTGTGAGGTCCCCCCTGTAGTATATAACCCCCTGTGCGCTCCCCCCAGTAGTATATAGCCCCCTCAGTAGTATATAGCCCCCTGTGAGGTCCCCCCTGTAGTATATAGTCCACCTGTGCGCTTTCCCCTTGTAGATGCCCCCCAGACAGAAAAAAAAAAATAACAAAAACAACTCACCTAGCACCTTGTTCCCCGCTGCGGCTGTCTTCGTCTCTTCCCGTCGGTCCGGCCCCCGGCTGATACGCGCTCTCTGGGGATGTCCCGGGGATTCCCCAGCAGAGCGCGCATCAGTGACCTCAGCGTCACTTCCGGGAAGGACAGGCCGGCAGCGTACACTGAGGTCTGTGGTGCGCGCTCTGCTGGGGAATCCCCGGGACATCCCCAGAGAGCGCGTATCAGCCGGGGGCCGGACCGACACTTTCCCCAGCCCCACAGGCGTACTGACATCTAAGGACAGTACGCCTATGGGGCGGGAGGCAGTGCGGTGGGGAGCGGGACGGACCGGATCCGGGGCGGTTAGGAGGTCTGACCAGGGGTCCGGACAGCTGGCCTCCGCGGTCCGGGTTCGGACCGCGGTCCGCCAGTTGAGGACCCCTGATATAGATATTGATCTGCTGAAGTACACCAGTGTTGATCTGCTGAAGTATACATCATCTCCCATAATGCAACACACTAGAGATGCTAGGGTTTGCCTCAGGAAAAACAGCTGATTGATTTCAAGCATTTGGCAACAGAATTGTGGACGCAGCTTTGGCTGTAACTGGAGTATAAATAACATCAGTAAAATATATTGTAGTACATCAGGCATTAGGTGTGGATAACACAGATGCTTGGACACCAGAGATGTCAGGTTGTTCGTGTTCCCTGATGCATTCTGACAAGATGAATTCTGCAAATAAATAGTTCTTAATTCCATTATTAAGATGTAATTTGTAGGTGGGTGATGGCTGTATAATCCTCAGATTTCTGTTCTGCTTATAGAACGCGGCTCCATGACTCATTAGTGAAGCATTCTGTGGCTTATCATGAGAACAATATATTTCACTGTAGTAATGAACTATCACTAAGATGGACAGCATTAATTGGGGAGGACGTTGGGTCAATGTTATGCCCTTCACTAGGGCTGTAGCAGAATGTCAGCTTCTAATTGAGAGGTTGATATTGGAAAAGTAAAACTTATTGGGCTATCATAATGGTAAGTATCAATGAGAATAATTTTAGCTTAAATTAACAATCTCAAAGAGGAAAGTGCAGCATATAAAGAGAGTCTGAATACGGCACTACACAACAACCAGAGGAGGACTTAATGCACACTATTGATGGGCATATGCAAAAATCGCTGACTCCTTCAGAGTGGTGCTCTATGTAAAGACAGTCCAGTCAAAATATATATCCAGAAGAGAATATAGACATGGCACTCACCCTTTCGAAGTCTTCATGATTTCTTTATTTAGTCATATACAAAAAGTGCAGTGATCAGGGTATATGAGAGGACGCTGTAAGCGCCCAGGGCGTCCTCTCATATACCTAATTACTGCACTTTTTGTATGTATGACTAAATCATGAAATCATGAAGACTTCAAAAGGGTGAGTGCCATGTCTATATTCTCTTCTGGATATATATCAAAGAGGAAAGTTCTTCAAAACATTTCATAGCAGGTGGCACTGGTGGACTCTGCAGTTGTCAGGAGAGTGATGATAAGAGACATTGCAGGTCATGAAATAATAATAATTCTACAGTATTATACACCATACCATAACATTAAAACAACTGCAAAGTAAAGTGAAGGCAGCATATAGGCCCCACGCAAACAACATTTCTTGAACCCAAGCTCTTCTAAAAATAAAAAAAGTAAAAAAAGTAATAAGTTGGCAAACACACATAATGGGCATGCAGGGCCAAACTTTAAGCAAATAACCGTAACGGGCATATAGTGGCAAACTCTAGAGAAAGGCTTATGCCACGGCAGACTTCTACCACGCAAATCGGCCTTAAACCCCCTCAACTCTTTAGCAGGTGTTACTCCGCGAGCTTTGACTTGGAAACGTAAAGAGCACTGATGGGTCTAAGGGGACTGGAGGGAGGTTATAATAACCAGGGAGTGGCTACTGAAGGAGGCAGAGGCACTGATTGTGCTAAACCCCCTAGACTGCCTCCCCAGGGCTGCATGGTGGCAAACAGCCTGGAAGTGAAGAAGGATTAATTCCCTCACTCTAACTGACCATCAGTTAGAGCTGCAAATGAATGATAAAGTATATACTTACTACACTCCCTCCCTCCCCAGTAGAGGAAGCGTGGCCTAATACCCTTTCCATAGTTGGACCAGCCCCCCCCCCCCGCAATAAAACACCAGTCGTTCCACTAGCTGACAGGGTATTCATTTGCTTTTACCCCTAAACTTTGGGCATTGCAAAGGAATAATAAGTATCAGGAATCCCACTGGGAGCCAGCTGGTGTGAAGTAAGTTAAGTAAATGTTAATGATTAAATTTCTTAATAATCATAGCGCAAGAAATACAAGGACCCCCATCTCCAATGTAAGTATAGCTACAATGGTACGGCCTTGCTCTGAGCATCTATCACCAAAGAATTGTTACAAGACCTGCCTTGTTACAAGACCTTTGTGCCTGGCATTGTCTTTCTACACATTAACACCAAGGACACTGCACTTCCAATACACCTGGCACCTACACCAGGGAGTTCCACAGGGGAAAATCATTAGTTTGAACCCTGAAGCAAGTAACACCAGCCATCAGGAACGTGGGTTCACCTTCAGGTCCCCTCAAGCCTGTCTGACTGTGACTGTGGCACTACAAGGTCCACACTACCCACAGGCTCTATTCACATAACTGGAATTCCTGCTGGGCAGCAAAAAGGGTCCAGGGCCCAAGTGTGACTGCATTTTTGCACGCACATTTAGTTGTCTATTGTCATAAGACCCAACAATAGGATCAGAGCCGGTTAAGACAGAATTAGTTTATGTGAACTTTGGTACCTTCTGTAGGCACATATAGCTGTATATTTGTACAGCTCTAACTTTGATGTGTGAGCATTATGTATCACGCAGTCACATCTGACTCGGAAATAGTTAAATATCCGTCCTCCTCAACCTATCAGATCTTTAGTTAAACATCTCATCTTAAATAAATAAAGAGACAAATGTGTGACAACAACGTGCACGAATAATCTACCGCACAAGCGGTCAAAGTGCGAGGTCAGCAATAAAGATTGTGAAAATAATCAGAAATTGGCATCATATTCATAATCATAATAGAGCATTCCATTACTTTGCAACAAACATGTCTCCGGCCAGACTCCGGCTAATCACAGGACGTTGCTCACACCCCATTTTATCCTGATACAATTACAGCACCATATAGGTGAAATAATAAAAATCTTACAATTCTCACACGTGTGACTTTTTTTTTTTTTAATTCTCTGTTAAAATCAACCCAAGAATTAAAACATAACCGTGCCTCCTAGGGGTCATATGTTGGAAGAATCAGACTATAATTTATCATTTTTAGGACTGATACACAAGCCAAAGCTCAATGGGCTAGCCCAAAACTATCATAAGTCAACTCTCCCCATGTCTCTCCAGCATCTGATTGCCACTCCAGGACCCCCCTGGGCTTCTTGATCTCTGCCAGAGCTGACATCCCAAAACAATTAAAACATGAGTTAAAGTTAGTGAAATTTACGTAACACTTTCAATAAGACATGACAAGTCCTTTAGTGTGGAACCCCCTTTACAAAATACTATTTACAGCATATCAGGTGATACTGTTACATTGGACATACAGAATCGGTCCTGGGGCCACAGGTGAATAAGTGAGGTCCAGTCTCAGTCCTGTATATGGAAGAGTATAGCATTGTCTCTAGTGCATTGCTGCATAAATCAGCATATGCTATGTTGCTTTTCTTTTGTGAGTCCTTCTAGAATACAATGATTTTTATTATGTCTGTGGTTTTCAGCAGTCGTACCCTGCACCTGAAAAGAACAGTAGCTGGAGGGTCATAATGCCGCTAAACCTTATGAAAATGACCGTAATTCACCTTGGACTCTGGCCCAGCTAAACACTAGGACACACTTTTTGACATAGCCATGATTTAAGATCCTTGTCCTCCAAAAATATTATTCTTCCCCCGTTGTTGAAAAACATACTATAATCTAGAACACAAATCCTGTTTGTGCAGATACTGATGGCAGAGAACATGTTCCAGACCCTTACTGCAATGTAACAGTCTCAGCTTTAGGAAGTGAAGGCGGAGGGAGCAAGAAGCAATGGTTGTCTCAAGGGAAATCACTGCATCAAGCTAAAAATCTTACGCTAAGATGTATGCATAAAGGTTTGTTTCACACAATTTTTCATCAGTATTTAAAAAAAAAAAAAGCATGAAACCTTCCCCAAAAAAACAGAATTATGGGGAAAGCTTCAGGTTTTCAGAACTGCAGTGTTACTAGAGGTGCCCATATACCTTGTATAGGTGGCAGCGGGTTCAGTCGACGGTCTAAGGTATATGGTGGTGTGATGGATTTCTGCTACCTGACTCTTCTGTCCTGGGAGTGATAAGAGCTGTCTGGTTGTGGCTTACCCCATTTCCATAGAGAACACATGACCGTTCAGCTGTAACAAACATTTATGTGTATGAGGAGGCTGGGAGAAATCGACTATTAAGGCCATGTTCACACTAGGTATAACACCTGCCGCCCTGTGACCCAGCCGGATCACAGAATGGCCGGTGTTACTGAAGATCATCCCAGCTGGTACTACAATACCGACCAGATGATCTTCACTTCTGGTGAATTCAAATGCGGACACATCAGTGTGCGCCCTCATCCCAATTCACCATTACACACAATGGAGTGTGTGGCTGTCAGTTTTTCATGCAGCCATATGTAATCCCGGCCGGAGCATATACTATGTGTATACGCTCCGGTCGGGATTCCATTCATACCAATACAATGTATGTGTTGTATAAATCACGACCATTGTTGCAAATTGCAACAACGACCGTGATTTATACAACACATATGTTGTGTAAACATGGCCTAAAGATGTATAGCTACTTTTACACAACAGAGCAATACAGGGGTATATGTAGGCTTCATAGGTAATGTGTGTCAATTGAGGTGTGGGAAAAGTTTCTGGTGGCCATTACTGGTAGGCGACCACAACTTGGGAATATATGTTAAACATTGTAAAAGCTTCACATAAGAAGATGACTCAAGGTTAAGTGATTTTTACATTGAGGGATGTTCTGGTCAGACTTTGCATTCCTCTGCTACAGTATTGGGAATTCGGCATCTGAGGTTCGGTGTCTGCTGTCCTCACAGACTTCTCTAACGTCACGTCCTGTTGGGTTGCACTGATTCATCCCTCTATTTCCATAGAAAACAAGCTATTTTCATCCTTGGGCAGAGGAGTCTTGATGTCATCATGGTGTCTTACCACATTATAGGGATTCTGTCTGCAGACACTGCCAGCTGGTCACAATGGGGATCCATGCCAAACAGGCCATGATAGTAGTAGAGGATAAAGATGGATGAATAAAGAGAAAATTAATTTAAAAAAAGGAGAAAAAGTTGTAAAGTTCTGTGTTGGTGGTAACTATCTAGATGGTGGAACACTTGCATCTAGGCCATACTGTCTGTGAGAGGATAACAAGGTGGGAGTCCATGTTTGGATGGAAATAGGCTTGTGGGCCTCTGTATATTCATTTTAAGCACTATACAATATTTATATTGAACTTCATCCATCAAACATGGAGTATTGGGTGATAAATCTGTGACACCTCCAGGCCTTACACTCCCACCAAGTCATAATTCATAAGGGTTTTAATCTTTGGGCGCTTTATCTGTTTAACCCCTTGAAGAATGCTATCTAATGCTATGTGAAGAATAGATAAATACTTTTCACAGAAGTCATGGTAAGTAAAGAGACCTGTAAATACAGTTGTACCCGCTGTCCTTTCTAACCTCTTATTACCTCTTGGCAGCTTCCTTCTATCAGCTATGTAAGGAATTCTGCATTGAATTCAGCACAGTGCTTGACCCTGAGCCAAGAATCGAGGGGCTGACGTGAACAGGTTTGAAATGGACTTATCTCTGCTATGAATTAGCTCGAGAGGAGACACATTTTCACTTCATAATTGAGACAAATGGCCGAATTACGGCCCTAATAGGTTTTAACAGCGTTGTAAAATTGGAGTCGAGTCTTTGGTTGCCTGTAAAAAAGGTTCCCTCCACTGATTAAGTGCAGAGTTGTCTCTCTGCCAACAAGCTGTGTGTCCATGTAGGTGGTACAAAAGCAAAAGGTCGCCCCTAGGCCTCCGGATCAGACCGGTGTCTCACAGTGCCAGCTATTGTCCTTATTCTGGAATCACGACTCCACATCTCCTGTTACTTTATAGTTCTGTTCCTGCTTCATTCTGGACACTGTGTTTTGCAAGACAAACAGTGATTTACAAAAAAAAAAAAAAAAATACTAATCCAAAGAGCTGGATTCTGCATCTCAGTGAGAGATCTGCTGCCCGAAACACCCAACATCAGCCAGTTATTGCCAAGCAATGAATTTACAGACAAGGCATTATAGTCATTCATTTATAAAATACACGGAAGATCTCTTTTCTGGCAAGTGGACTGTAGGTTCAACCACTATGGATTTCAGGATAATCATTGGATAATACTTGTATGAATAGTTCATCCAATCTTTCGATTTTCTGAACCCTGTAAATGACAAAACTGGCCAAGTATGCCAAAAATTACTGACCTGAACAGATACTGAAAAGGAAGTGATGTAAGAGGAAAGGATGTCATTTAGCCACCCTCTTTATGGGTGTATAGTGAGTTTCTTTGACATTATTACGAATGTTTGGTAATAAATAAATGTTACTGACAAAGGTATAAAATTACTCCCAACAAAGGATTTTTTTCTTAAATAAAATCTTAACTACTTTGTCTCTTTTTGTGCACTTTCTGCACACACAATGAGATAAATACATGGATGAACACATACCTGCGCAGGGCCGATTCTAGCTTGCTATCTTGCTGCCTGAGGCAAAAATTAAAATGGCGCCCAAATACCCCCCTCCCCCCCCCGATACTAGAATCAATTGTGTAGGAACTATTCTCACGTCGATACCTCAGCTATTAGTAAACTTATTATTTTCTCATTATGTATTATGATGTTCTGCAGAATCTCATCATACACCTCAGCTGCTGCAGAACCTCATTATACACCTCAGCTGCTGCAGAACATCACACTACACCTCAGCTGCTGAAGAACATCATTATACACCTCAGCTGCTGCAGAACATCATAACATACATGCATACATGCATGCACTGCAGTACCCTAATGTATTCAAGTGGGGGAGGGGGTGCACATGGCACAGTGACTTTATTAAACTGCAGGGGTTAATAAAGTCACTGTGCCATGTGCATCCCTAAAACTCCCCACCCCACAGAATACATAACATAAAAATGCTGGAGGGGTTAAAAAGGAGAGGAGGACTGTTATATATACAGTATACAGCACATATATGATACAGCAGACTATACTGAATATACACTGTATAGGGGAGGAGTATTATATATACAGTAAATATATGATATAGCAGTTAAAGGGGTTGTCCGGCGATAAAAAATTATTCACAGAATAACACACATTACAAAGTTATACAACTTTGTAATGTATGTTATGTCTGTGAATGGCCCCCTTCCCCGTGTTTCCCCCCACCCACGCTAGACCCGGAAGTGTGGTGCATTATACTCACCGCATCTCGTGTCGTCCACGGTCTCCGATCGTCAGCAGTGACGTCTTCTTCGGGAGGCCGGCGGATCTTCCCGAGTGCCGGACACCCTCTGCAGCGTCATCCGAAGCTCAGCCGCGATTGGCTGAGCATAACTGTGCTCAGCCAATCGCGGCTGAGCAGCTGATGACGTGGCCGCGTCATCAGCCGCTCAGCTGCGATTGGCTGAGCACAGTTATGCTCAGCCAATCGCGGCTGAGCTTCGGATGACGCTGCAGAGGGTGTCCGGCACTCGGGAAGATCCGCCGGCCTCCCAAAGAAGACGTCACTGCTGAGGATCGGAGACCGTGGTCGGCACGTGACAGGTAATGTATAGCGCACCACACTTCCGGGTACACGGGTGGGGGGGGTGGGACACGGGGAAGGGGGTCATTCACAGACGTAACATACATTACAAAGTTGTATAACTTTGTAATGTGTGCTATTCTGTGAATAATTTTTTATCGCCGGACAACCCCTTTAATGTATACACTATATAGGAGAAGGTTGTTCTATATAAAGCACACATATGAAACAGCAGACAATGTGTACATTATATAGGGGAGCACTGTTATATATACAGTATACAGTACATATATGATATAGCAGTGGTTAATAAAGCAACTGTGCCATGTGACCCCACTGGAATACATAAGGGTGCTGCAGTGCTAAGTATAAGGAACTAACTGTGCCATGTGACCCCCCACCCCCAATACAGTGACCCTTGCACTGCAGCACCCTCCCAAATGTATTCAAGTGGGGGAGGGGGTGCACATGGCACAGTGACTTTATTAAACTGCAGGGGTTAATAAAGTTACTAAACACATAACATAAGGGGCTGCAGGGGTTAACTCACCAGCAGCAGGCCCAGTGGAGGAGGTCCAGGAGGAGGAAGATGATGGGAGGGATCATCACTCAGGTAATCGGCTGCCCACCACACACAGACAGAGCAGCACACATAGACACAGTGACAGATACACACACAGTGACAGACACACAGAGCTGTACATACACAGGGACATACACAGTTAAACTTCACTAAAATGACAATGGAAGAGAAGATTGTGCCGCCCCCTGGAGGATCACAGGAGCTGCCGCCTAAGGCGGAAGGCTCACTCTGCCTCATGGCAGAGGAGGGCCTGCCTGCGCACGCACCATAATGCATAGACAACTCCTTTACAAAAACATGCAGTCCAGAGGATGATAAGACCTGCTTTTTTAATGTATAAATGTAATAAAAAAAGGTTCTCTGACCTCCTTTTTCCCTTACATATACACAAGGTGGACATTACCAATTCATAGGTGGGGTATTAACAGTGAAATAGCTGACAGGTTTCTGGGTCCTCATAGCTGAGTGATACATAGGGCTAGGTCCTTAAAACTAGGTCCTTGCAAAGATCTACCCCAATTTAGACTTTATACCTGTCCCTCCTATACATCTAAACAAGCTGGCTACTGAACACCATACACCCTAAGAAATCCTGGGGATGGCAAGGAGAATACCTATGGTGCATTGCCAATATTCACCGTCAGCAATCCTCTGGAGTGTCTGGTCACCATATTAAATCACTCTGTTTCTAGGTATAGACTGATTAGATTTGTTAAAAATAGTCTTCAGGTAGATTTTTTTCCCACCACAATTGGATAAAGCCTGCAGAAAATCCTATATGAAACACAATCCGCCAGTAATGGTTAGGACGATAGCACTGGAACAGGATAATCTGGCCTCTTAAATAAATGCATTATGTGGATTCAGAAACAGTCTGAGACCCATCAAAGCCCATTAGTCAGAGGCTGCTCATTGGGTCATTACCCCCCCCCCCCCCCAACACACCTCCGTATAACAATCCAGGCCAGAGATAATATTTGAGTGTTACTTATAATATTGCACTGAATTTCCTAATTTCATATCTCTGCTTTTCATGAGCTATTTTCTTATCTTCTGCTCTGGGAGCTGTTCTTCTACCTCCCAAACAGCTCTGTCTCAGGCTCCTCATTCCTTATAACTCAATGTTGATCATCTTGTATGGACTCAGGCTGTGTGCATGAATTTCAGAACAAAATAATACTAATAAAAAAGTTATTTCTTCTACTGATTCTAACACATCTTTACTGTGTCTCTGTTATATCTCCTTACATCAATAGCCAATAGCAAATATTATGGGACCAGCCAGGGATGGTTTGCTCTCTCCAAGGGCTCTATAGCAGTTGCATTGTTTGCCTTTGTTGTACATATGTCCTTGTTGTAAAAAATTCTGTTCATGTGGTCACTCACTGTATTCAGAACTGTCAGCTTGATGATGTCATAGGTATTTTTCAGCCATCACAAAGGCTGTGTACCCTCTGATTATGCAACGCAGTAACACTTGTATTCCATCATCTCCCATTTGTCCAGATATTTGTAATATCCATCATGTACAAATATAGAAGTCACAGGTATGATGGAAAAATGACAGAATACAAAAAATAATAGCAGCATTTTATAATTATTATAACAGTAGTTTTTAATAAAAAAAAAAACAAAACAAAAACAAACAGCAGAAGTCACAGAATGTAAGGAAACAAGATTGGGTTTATCTTTTACTTTTAGTAATATACAGTATATATAAATCTTGCATTTGTTTAGTAATTAACACGTTTATGTTATATTTAATTTATTTGTGTTACATTTCAATTAAAATAAGACATTTTATACCTTTATATAAGGCTAGATTCATATTGCCTATTTGCATCTGTGTCGCTGTATCCATTTTTATTATTTTAATGTACAGAAAATGGGGTTTTGTTTTTGCATACACTATAAAAACTAAACTTTTATTTTTTTTAAATAATGTAAGTCAATGGAAAATGGATCCTGATAGATGGCATATAAGTCCATACCACTCCTTTTTTTCCCATAAAATGGGTATGTTAAGTGGACAGCAAAAAAAAAGCAGTGTGAAGCTAGCCATATAATTAATGTGTTATCATTATTTAATTGATTTTGAATGAAGTTGATTAATTTTAAAATTGTATGCTTACTAATAGATATAACTGCATGTATATTTTATTTTCTATAAATCACCACTCATGTTTTACCAAATAAAATCTTTTTTTCTTGTCTCTATTTTTTTTCATCTTCTTTTCTTATTTCTTTAGTTTTGTAACCACATTATGTCTGTACAATAATCTCTGCTTAAAAAAATAGTTTTAAAACCATTGTACACTTCACCCGCAGGGCGCCCTTCTGAAAATCCTCCTCATTGCTCTTGTGCTTTACACAAGAGACACAGCACATCCCTTTAGAAGTGAAGGATTAGAGCAATCCACTGAATTTCCAAATTTAGAATTCAGGAATCATTTAATATAAACAAGGACGGATTTTCAAAACGAGATGTTACTAAGCGGCTGCCAGAAAACGTTCTCCTCTGTGACGAAATTCCGTTACATTGCAGCCAAGACTGAAGTTTGCTGCTGGGTACAAGACAACGGATACTTCCTGCATGTCCAGCCTCCTGGGTGGTCCGTCTTAAAATGAAATATACAGCCTGACAAATGCCTTTCCACAGAGTGCAGGCCGAGCCACAGTCAGCTGGGTGAGAGGAAAAAAACACATGAAATGCTCCTTATACCATTTAAAGCTGAGATCTGGCAGCGGCTCCCAAGCGCTTCATCTTCAGGAGCTCAGGGTTTATAAATTGCAGATATAGTAAGCTAAAGATGGGGGGAATATATCTACAAGTAAATGAATGACCTCTTCATTTCTGGAGCTCTGTGTATTGTAACCAAGACAAAAATGCTTCAAAAATATCCAAGGAACGGCAGAAAGTGGGAGAAGCCGACATCATTCTTCGTAGAAAGGGCAAATGTTTTATGTCTTTAAGGGAATGTAAAATATATCATCCTCTAAAGGTTTGTAACTGTAAAGCATACCAGAGAAGAGCCTGTGCTGCAGAGCATCATGGGTAAGGATGTGTCTCCTACAAGGTCGATAATGTTCACATGATCTTCACAAACAATAAATGGCTTAAAATGTGTCTAATAGAAGGTGTCTGAACTGAAATAATGCTCATGGACATGGTAAGATTGGTCTTCTCCGAAGTCCCCCAGTGATCCTCTCATTGGTTCTTGTTGCCCAGCTCCACTAGCAGCCCCCTGTTGGCAAACAAGGAAAAGAGGAGCCGCCTCTATTATTTAAAATGGTTCGTATGAATTGGAATAGGTTTGATAGCATGAGTGGGAACTAGAGTGTCAGATGTGACTCCCATAGGATACATGGAACTGAGTGAAACAGTGTGCAGCAACCTATTGTGGTCTGAAAAGGTAAAGTTGGGTCCAGCTTGCAAGCCACTGCAGACTTTATTCAGAGATCCAATAGGGCAGCGGCCTGGATAGGACAACCTTGAGAAGAGGAAGCCCATCACCAGAGGAAACCCTGGAGGGGCTAGTGGAGGAGCCATTTTCTTGGATAGTGTGCTTGAGCTAAGGGTAGACTCTATATTCTGCACGTGACCAACCCATGTCTATTGCCAGTGAAACCCATCTCACTGTTCTCTTTAGAGAGACTATTGACACAGTAACCACCAAGTTCTGTGCCTTTAAGAGACCATGCTTGTACCCTTTGCCTTACACCTTCTGTTGGAGAAAATTTATTTTCAGTTACTTCTGTGTATCCATTTCATCCTTGCACCATCTTGAGTGGGTCCACAAATAGAAATGACCCTTTAACAAGTAGCTACTGCCAAATTTGACATTGTGATCACTTAATAATACATAATAATACTCATGTCATGTTGGGGAATTGGTATGTATGCCTTTTTCTGTAATCTTAAAAGAGGCTCTAGGACTAAGCAGTTCTCGAAGACTGTTATCAGCACATTGACCTTTGTTATTTGTGGAGAGGTATTTTTGTCATCACAGTCATCAGTCTCATTGATTCAGTGAGCATGAGTGACCCCCTATATAGAAACAGAACCCCATCAATTATGTATGATGTATCACTGTGCCCCCTCGCACTGTTACTAGATAACCTTATAATGGATCTGCTGGACATGAGTGATCAGATTTAGAGGATGAGATCTTCTAGAGTTTGTATTATTCAATCCAGATCCAAAGTTGTAGAAAAAAAAATGATAAAATCATCATCTCTGTCCTGACACATTTTACAGCTTCCCAGTAACTTTAAGACCTTGCCCTTTAAGCTTGTAATTTCCCAGTAAAAGATACTTCAGCCGCCTCCCACGCAAGAAACAAGCAGGACATGAATTATACAAGACAACACATCTAATACAATCCATCCTAATTGGCCTCCTGGCTGCCCCTGTCACCCCTCCAATCCATGTGAATGATGGGGGTGCCCATAAATTTTATTCTCTCCTCCAAGTAAAGAGATAGAGAAAAAAGAGAGAAGACCACACTAACCCAGAGCCCCTGTAGTCAGCTCTGGTCATGTGCAGACGGCACAGACCAAAATACATCTGAATAGTTATTACACTGTGTATATGTAACAAATATCTGGATATAAAGAAACCACAGAAATATAGTTTAGGAAACACCCAACAGATTATACAGCAATCTTAAGGCCCTATTCCACGGAACGATTATCGTCCGTATTCGGCCGATATCGGCCGCTACGAACGATAATCGTCCCGTGGAATAGAGTGCAACGATCAGCCGACATCGTTGATGTCGGCTGATCGTTGCAGTTGCTTGTTTTTCAACATGTTGAAAAAAAAGCGACTGATATAGCAGCGATCTGCTGCCGTCGCTCTGTTGAATAGGAGCGTCGGCAGCAGACGCTGCTGTATCCTATGGGCTGCCCGGGCGATCAGCGATCACCCGGGCAGCCCCCCCGCAGCTCCCCGCCGCCCCTCCTGCACTCACCCGATTGATGCAGCCGCGCTGAATAGCGGCGGCAGCGAGCGGGGAACGAGGAGCAAACGAGCGCTGAGAGCACTCGTTTGCTCCTCTGACGACCCGTGGAATAGGGCTATTAGTCAGAAACAAAGTGAGATGACCACCCAAAATCGTATTAAAGGGAACTTGTCACTAGTTTCATGCTGCCCGAAACCATTGCACACATGAAACACTGCCAGGCTTCTGAATCGAAATGAACTATGATTCTGTGCTGTTCCAGAGTAATCATTGCTTTATATTTGACAACAAACGGGGTGATCAGGGGGTCCCCAGCCAGTACTCAGATATCTCCAGGACTATGGAAGGGAGAATATAGAGACCAGACAACGGTCATGCAAGGAACTCAGAAAAAATAAAATGACAATTCACAATAGGATGACAAAGACAATGATAAGAGCAGAAGTCTTGCAGTACGGCACAGATAGGCTAGAAAAAAAGGTGTCCGCCTTTTCTTTTTAAAAAAGTCATCCCTTGTTGCTTCCTTCTAATTAACTTCAGTTTACGGAAGTCAATGGAATGATGGCCGCCCAATGCACACAGCGTATTAAATGACGGAAGTTGTCTGCACAGACGTCAAAATAATGATCATGACAATTTTTTTCGGACGTCTTTTTCAAACACCAGACGTTATTAGTTGTTTGCACACAGTTTTTCATTTCTCACCGTCCTTTTACCATGTTTACTATTTAATTCAATGGACTTTTTAATTAAAGACACTCCCAAAGGGCAATTATTCCGCCTAAACTAAAATTATGTACCAACAACCGTCATTGCACTGACGGGCGCCCGATGGACATCATTTTAAAAATTGATAAATGGACATAAAAAAATGTGTGAACATAGCAATAAAATGCAAATGGCAGGCACAGAGTGTAGGAGAAACTAGCTGACAGTAGCATGACCACAGAACTCAATAAATAAAAATAATAAAAACTTTTCAGTAGAGACACTAAACTGTACCAGAGACAGAACTGACTAGGCAAGACACACAGAGAGAAACAGGAAGAATTAGCCAGCACCTAAAAACCAGTAAATGGATCCTCACATATGCTGTGGCAACACCTTCAGCCAGACACAACAAAAGCCTGGCCTGGACCAAATACTCCAGCATAAACACAATCTGCTGCCAGACACTGGCTCAATATCAAAAAGCAGGATTCATGGCAGCAATTCTTCTTTCATGTATAATATATTCTTTTACATTGGTTCAGTATTACATTAGTTATATTCTTATTTAAAATGGACAATATTATATTATTTATATTCTTGTACATAGGGGGCAGTATTATAGTAGTTACATACTTGTACATAGGAGGTAGTATTATAGTAGTTATATTCTTGTACATAGAGGCCAGTATTATAGTAGTAATATTCTTGTACATAGAGGGCAGTATTATAGTAGTAATCAGTCTCAAAAGGCAGATAGCAGTCGGCACCACAAACGTACAGCAGTAGTCAGGACAGAGGTGAGATAATAAATCCACCGGGGTGCTCCGTATAGAAAAAGACAAATGCAATAGCAAATGGAAAAAACAGATCCGGGCACTCACTGGCAACGTAGGATTTCTTTATTCAGGCACTATGTTCAGCGGGGAAGGGAGGACAGGTGGAGGTGCGGGCGCCCGTTTCCATTTGCTATTATAGTAGTAATATTCTTGCCCATATTGGGCAGTATTATAGTAGTAATATTATTGCACATATTGGGCAGTATTATAGTAGTTATATTCTTGTACATAGAGGCCAGTATTATAGTAGTAATATTCTTGTACATAGAGGGCAGTATTATAGTAGTAATATTATTGCACATATTGGGCAGTATTATACTAGTAATATTCTTGTACATTATGGGCAGTATTATAGTAGTTATATTCCTGTACATGGAAGCAGTATTATATTAGTTATACGCCCTAAGGACGCCGACCTGCACCCCTCTCCCTCCCCCATGAGTTTGTGGTTTACCATGCAATAAAGGATCACAGCTTCAGCCGATACGGTGAGTGTGTTTCACTGTTTCTATTGTTGCAGCTCTCATATTGCCTTTGTTTGAAGCGCACCCCGTGGCTGTATTTATATCCGTCTAGCTGAACTGTTCCATCACATACTGCTCATCTGTTGGTGCTGTGGACTGAGTGACACAAATGGTGCAGACCCTCTTTGTCTATAGTTGTTTATTATAGTAGATATATTTATGTACATGGGGGCAGTTCAGTGCTGCAGCACATGGGCGACATCCTTAGCGCTGCCACAGTAAACAGCCCTAAGCAGTATCGTAGAGCTGTGTACGGGGTATGTCTGATGAAGTGTAGAAATTACTGGTCATAGTCGTTCCTGTGGTGCCTTATGCTAAGTGGAACTGTGAAAATCTTATAGAAGTCCCCTTCACTTACAAAACAGTTATTATTAGCCTAGTACCCAGCACCTCCAGGAAGAGCTGTCAGGTCTGGGGTTGTAGCAGGCTGGCATTGTAAGGGTGGAAAGGGGTAACATCTGTGGAATGGAACCTGGTAATTTTAGGCTGCTACCTTCTGGTTTGTATCTGGCTAGATATAACTAAGAAGGTGGAATCCACACTCTTTTCATAAGATTATTTATTACAAAAAAATCATTAAACCAGGGAGCAGGGACTAATAGTGTATCTGCTGCTCCTCTCTTCTGTGCTATAAGCCTAGGCTGTCATGTAAAGTCACCTGTTAATGTATCAGCTGTTATGTCTGTAAGTAAGAAAGACTATGATATTGTGTTTCTGAGGACAAGTATACTTATTATGTTCTCGCACCCCCTGCCTTCCTGACTTTTTTGTGTATTTAATGGGACTTCCTTAAATGGAATAGGTTACAAAGATGGGCTACAAAAATGGTGGACGGTTTTAATCATAAACATATCAAGAAATGCTTAAATAACTAATTCTGGAAAGTATGGAGGAAGGGGGGGGGCATGATTGAAACCTTTAGGCTTTGTTCACACGCACACACACACACACACACACACACACACACACACAGTAAAATAACATCAAAACACAGCCCAGTTTTGAATGCAATAATGCTTTACATTAAAATCAATGTGAAATTGGATGGCAGCACACACACACTGTATGGAATAACATCCGAAACTAATAATAACCGCCAAAATAATGAACATGCTCATTATTTACAACTGTAGAAATATGTAGAAGACGGCGTTTCGGCCAAGCATGGCCTTCATCAGCTTAGGGGTGTACACCCCTAAGCTGATAAAGGCCCTTCTTGGCCGAAACGCGTCCTTGTACCATATGTTTGCTACACTACAATAAAGAAGCATAATTTACTTGGTGAGTGCCAGGCTCTTCCTAATATCTGAACATTATTTACAACTGACATTTTCCACACAAAATTTAATTGAATTCAAAATTACAGTTTTATATTTTGGAATAATTTTACTGTGTGTGAACATAACCTTAAAGGGAGTTTGTCATCAGAAAATTACCTATTGTTTAAATCTATTTTTTTTATGTTAAACAGACTTTTTTTTAACACTTTTTGGTAATTTTTTTTTATTTTTTATTTTACTATCCATATTAAAAAATAATTCTAAAATCTTGCCGTTTTTATTTTGGCCACTAGGCTGAAAAATAAGCTGAGACTTTCTGTTCTGTACAGGTCTAAAAGCTTAAAATATGTTTCTGGAAGGTTTTAAAAAGAAAACTAAACACAAGCACAAGGGGCACAATCTGGGGTTATTGGGGGAAACAAAACAAAGGAAAATATTACTTTACTGAAAGAGTAGTAGATACTTGGAACAAACTAGATGTGGTTGGTAACTCTACAGTAACTGAATGTAAACATGCCTGGGATAAACATATATCTGTCCTAAGATAAAAATATAGCAAATAATATATGGGCAGACTAGATTTTTTTTTTGCTGACAGTCTTCTATGTTTTAGTAGTTACTGTATATTTCTGTACATAAGTTGCAGTAGTTCAGTATTTGCTATATATTCTTGTACACAGAAAGGAAGTATTATAGTAGTTATATTCTTGTACACAGGGCAGCATTATGTTAGTTATTTGCTTGTACATAAGGAGGTTTATTAAGGTATAATAATGTGCTAATAAAGTAGTTATTCCTATATAAAGGGGCGGTATTTTATGGAGCAGTATTATAACAGTTATATTCTTGTACATAGGGACAGTATTATAATAGTTTTATTGTAGAACATGGGGGGTAGTATTAAAGTAGTTATATTCTATTACATAGGGGACAGTATTCTAGTAGTAATGTGAGTACAGTGAGAAAAAGAAGCGGGCACTCACCGATTCAGTATGTCTTTAGGCTGGTTTATTGAGAGGTTCGCTTCATTACATGCAGGAAGGGGGGGGGGGGGGGTGAGGAGCAGACACGTCTCTACAGGTAGACTACAATTGTTTCTCGCGATGACGCGCTTCTTCCGGTCTACGGATGACGTAGACCAGAAGAAGCGCGTCATCGCGAGAAACAATTGTAGTCTACCTGTGAAGACGTGTCTGCTCCTCACCCCCCCCCCTCCCTGCATGTAATGAAGCGAACCTCTCAATAAACCAGCCTAAAGACATACTGAATCGGTGAGTGCCCGCTTCTATTTCTCACTGTACTCACATTACGTTTTCTGTTCAGCGGAGCACCACTGTATATTGTCCCGGCGGGTTAGATTGCCTATACTCAGTCCCAGCCTCAGGTGTTGGAAATTGCTTGGGTGGTGCCGTCCATCTCTCACTCCATAGTATTCTAGTAGTTATATTCTAGTACACAATGGCAGTATTATAGTAGTTTTCAGAAACCTGGAGAACACAGAAATGGCTGCACATCGCACCCATTGTTGATACTAAGGCTTTTCAGCTACATTAAAAACCAACATCAGAAGTTAGTATATAATTTGATCAAACCATATTGCCTCATGTACAATGTGCAGGTCTTTTGATACACATGAAACCCTACTGTAGCCATGGTGCAGCATTCGCCGTCAACCACCACCGCCGCAAAGGCAGTGCACACAGGGAGGAGCAGGTCATCAGTCCAGCGACCCCAGTGTCACAGAACCAAGCCCCCAGGGCCAGAGCACCCCCCGCAGACACAGCCAGCAAGCAGAGGCAATGGCCAGCAGCCAACACCTAGTGTAAACAGATCTAAAAGCCCACTCCATGTGCTCCCAGCTAGACTGGGTAAGAGGAGGTACTTACCGTGCACATCATTTCCCGCTAATTGGTCACACATGGGTCTTACTGGGAGGAGTACAAAACCACAAAGAAAAGGGACAGAATACATAAAATGCACAAGCCTATAGAACACAGAAATGGCTGCACATCACACCCCTGGTTGATACTAAAGCTTCTCAGCTACATTAAAAACCAACATCAGAAGTTAGTATATAATTTCATCAAACCAAGTAGTAGTTTTATTGTAGTAAATAGGGGGTAGTATTAAAATACTTATTTTCTAGTACATAGTGGGTAGTATTATAGTAGTTATATTCTAGTACTTAGGGGGTAGTTATATGGTAGCTATATTCTAGTATGTAAGGGCAGTATTAAAGTCATTATATTCTTGTACATAGGGGGCAGTATTATAGTCATTATGTTCTTGTACATAGGGGGTAGTATTATAGAAGTTATATTCTAGCACATAGGAGGCAGTATTATAGTAGTTACATTCTAGTACATAGGGGGTAGAATTATAGTAGTTATATTCTTGTACATAGAGGGCAGTATTCTAGTAGTTATATTCTAGTATAGAGGGGGTAGTATTACAGTAGCTATATTCTAGTACATAGGGGACAGTATTATGGTTGTTATAATCCTGTCCATTATTGATGTAAAGATTTTGCCTGTAGTTGAATGTGAAGTCTGTGTAGCTCTTCTCTGGTGAGTAGTCGGTGATCTATTAAACACTGGCTGTATAGATGCTATATGTTTTAGTTCCTCTTTTGTCCCTGTACAGATGGTTCAGCTCATACATGAGTGATTTTGTCATGATCCAATTTGCTGATGGTTTCATGAAATTGCCCATCTTATTTGGATTTTTACAGGACAAGTAAGCTTCCAGAATATGAAACATATGGAGCTTTATGAGATCTCTGCTGCAGCGCACATTATACATCATGCTTGGTTCTGCTGAATGTACAGAAAGGGAAGACGGGGAACATTTTTGAAACACTTTATTTACTCTGTATTGTGACTGTGTTTTCTGGGTTTGTAAATCACATTTTTTCTTTGTCTAGGGTAATGAATAAACACACAATGCCTCTTAAAATTAACACGATTTTTTGACTAAGCACAATTCACTGACTGAGAGGGAACTTGTCTTGGTATTAGAACATTTCTTTCTTAAACAGAAAGGAGAAAAGAGCCTGTACATGTAAGTCCCAGTCATCTTATAATTTAGTTTCCTGACTTTTATTTTTACATGGTTAACAAAGGGACAGTCACTCATGGCTGATGTTGTAACAGACATGTGTGGTGTCCCACCACGGGTGTTGCTATTACTTACACCCTTCGTAAAAGCCTGTACTTTTTCAGTGTAAGTGGTGCCAGAGTTTCGCCACAAAATGTTGCCATTGCAAGTGTGTGTATTCAGTTATGGCACAGCTGTAGTACTTAAGGGGTAATTGTTTATTTGTATTTCGCATGGATCTGTAGGCCAATGAGAGTACTTTCTTCTATCCTATCATCTCTCTCTTTACTTGACACATACACTCTTCTCACCCACTCACAGCACACCTTACAGGGGCTGTAGGAAGGAAGTCACATGGGAAGAGGAAGTGTAGGGTCTTTTGTCTTTAGACTCTGTAGAGGAAATATTAAGCTTCCACTAGAGAGAACAAGTCAGGGTTCATCCTAACCCACGCCGTGGACCAGGAGAGATACGGTGCAGGACAGTATCCATAAGCAAGTAAAGAAACTAATCCGGATAGAGCAAAGTTGCTAGAAGCCTATGAACTCTATCTCGCAGCGTGGGTGTAAGCAGGAAACCATCAGCATTCCGCTCATCCCAGGTAACAAGGTCTGGGGCTTGTGTCACCCTCTAGGATGGGTCACTCAACACTGGTGGGCAATTGGAAGTGCAAAGACCAAAGAGTCAAAACACAGGCACAAGTATTCTCTCTCTCTTCTCAAGCATTCTTTTATTCCTACCTCTGAAGTGTCCGCAGAACACAGTGCTACTTGGGTTAGGACTCTCACAACATCCTCCTCTTTGCTCTTCTGATCCTATTTCATACCTCTCAGCACAGAACCCAGTCAGCACGACTGTACCACTCTCTCTATACTCTCACTGTAGATCTGGATCCTAACATATCAAGTGTCTTATCAAGTGTCAAGTGTTCTGTCAGTGCAAAGCTGTATGATCTTCAGAGTAAACCAGATTTTATTTATGATACAGAGACTCTGTGATTCCTCGTCAAGCACTGACACAGTACACACACACTCCTTGGGTAATCTCCGGACCACCATGATAAGTACCCAAGGGACCCCGCAACAACCCGGCAGGACACTGTCAACAGGGGAATAAGGTATAGCCAGCCCTTTAAAATAAAAGCAGGTGTGCCACCATACCTGTGTGCCCAACTGGCACTGGCATCCCGACATAATATCACTGGGCCCGGCTGTATCTCAGCCAACCACCATAGAGCTGGCGTTACACTTCACCATCTGGCAAGTGACCAGCCGTGTCGCTTCCACACCTGGGGTGTACCACACCACATATAAAATGCAGATTTTACTCCCTCCCCCAGTTACTGTTATTCTGTACTGTATTTGTGGCAATCTGGTCTTTAACCAGGAAGCTCAGGATGAGCATAGCTGAACACAGTATTATGTAGCCCTTTGTGATGTGGCCCTTTTGCAGAGGTTTAAAACTGTATATGAAAAGTACACAGCATGTCAGGGCTTACTGACAATTACATACTCAATCTCCTTTAGCAACAGGCAATACTTGTCATATCAGTTTAGTAGATTAATTTCGGTGCCCATGTATTAAATACGAGATTTCATCTCCTAAATTATATATCCAGGTGATACGGCTGTGAGGAGTTGCAACAGATATAGCTGGCGACTTTATTAGCTCATTATTTTGCAGACGTCTGTGTTTTGGCGCCTCCATATTCTTTAGTGCGAGAGGCTTGTTTGCACATTGGCTCCACTGATCCTGAGCTTCTTTCAGTAAACGTTCCTTTTGGGATCTGAATGTATATTCCTTGTATTTATATTTCATGTGTAGAGTACAGCAGAATGGTGTTTACATGGCCCTGTGTATAATGCTGGTGAGGGTTGGGGGGGGGGCGGGCTTAGACAATACACGTTCTGACAATATTTACATACAATACAAATTTTATGGCTTTTTAGAGGGTCAAAAGCAGTATTTTATTTTCTTCTTTTTACAATTTTAATTTAAGGTAGATACTGATGGTGCAATAAATATGCCTTCTGATCCCCCACAACTTTGGTAGCTATAATATGCTTGGGGTTGTAAGGGGAGACAACAGAAAGTTTTTTGTTTCTTTTTTTTCATAACAGCAGTCTGTTTTCTTCAGACAGATCCTATATATTTGTTTATATCTGTTTGACTTTTCTTAGGACCCATTCAAATCAGATTTTTCTGCTGGTAGCTGGTGTATGTCAGTTACCCGTCAAACTGTGGCATACTCCTGTTGGGCTTCTGACTATGTTCAGCAGACAAGCACCTGCCATTTACAATTAAAAGGTGTTATCCAGCAAAAATATTTTTCTTTCAAATCAACTGGTTTCAGAAAGTTATTATTATTTGTAATTTACTTCTATTAAAAAATATCCAGTCTTCTAGTACTTATCAGCTGCTGGATGTCCTACAGGAAGTGGTGTACTCTTTCAGTCTGTCATAGTGCTGCCACCTACAGGAACTGTCCAGGGCAGGAGAGTTTTTCTATGGGGATTTGCTAGTGTTCTGGACAGTTACTGACTAAACAGAGAGAGCACTGTGTCTAGAAAGACTAAAAATAATACACCACTTTCTGCAGGACATACAGCAGCTGATAAGTACTGAAATACTTAAGATTTTTAAATAGAAGTAATTTACAAATCACATCATATGGCAGAATGCAGCAAGCAGCGTTCTGATGTCCGGCGGTTTCCAGGTGCAAAACCTATTGCTACTCCTAAAGGATAATTTTTGGATAGTTTGGTAAAAACCCTTGCTTCTTCTGATGCCTTTATTTGCAGTGGTTCACACCAGCAGGAATCCTGGATTAAAAAAAAAAAAAGCCTAAAAAGTTTACCCATAGCCATACATATTGTTGTAAATTGCCAACATCAACTTTGTCTCAAACCCTTCCCGCATGAGGGCATAACTGTACATCCTCATGCAGGCGGGGGCGTTTAAAGAGGGGCCGCACGGCGACCACACTCCACGATCCCGGGTGCTATCTGCACAGTCCGATCGCTGTGCCCACTAATTAGCCTTTTAAATACAGCTGCATTTAAAATGCTACTTTTCTCCTTCCCTGGTGTCTAGTGTCTAGATCGCCCCCCCCCCTCCCCTGCGACGTGGTCGCTAACGAGCGATCCCCGCATCCTCACCCGGCCGGGTTATGCGCCGTAATGGCGCTGATCCCGGCTCAGCATTCTATTGTTTTTGGCTGCAGCAGCCGAAAGCAATAGAATGCCTTTCTCATTGATCTATGCAGTATATCTATACTGCATAGATCTTAATGAGAGATCAGAGCAGTTATACTAGAAGTCCCTCACAGAGACTTCTAGTATGTGTGAAAAAAAAAGTGTAAAAGTTTTAATCACCCCCCCTTTCCTCATTTTATAAATAAAAATAAATAAATAAACATATTTGGTATCGCTGCATGCGTAATTGCCCGAACTATTACTTTATTTCATTCATGATCTCGCACGGCAAACAGCGAGTGCAAACAATTCCAAAGTGCAAACAATTCCAAAGTGCAAAATTGCGCATTTTTGGTCACATCAAATCCAGAAAACATGTAATACGAAAAGAGATCAAAAAGTCGCATATGCGCAATCAAGGTACCGATAGAAAGTACAGATCATGGCGCAAAAAAATGACACCACACACAGCCCCATAGACCAAAGCATAAAAGCGCTATAAGCATGGAAATAGAGCGATGTTAAGTAAGATTTATTTTTTAAAAAAGGTTTTAATCAAATAAAATAAAAGTTACACAAGTTACAAATCGTTGTAATCGTAACAACTTAAGAAACATGTATAATAAGTCAGTTTTACCCTAGGCCAAACGGCGTAAATGCACAACCTACCCAAATTTAAAAAAGCGTTTTTTTGTTTTTTTTTCAATTTCACCACACATTTAATTTTTTTCTGGTTTTGCATTGTACTTTATGCAAAAATTAAGCCTGCCATTGCAAAGTACAATTGGTGGCGCAAAAAATTATGGCTATGTTCACATGACTTTTTTATTTTTATTTTTTAACCCCTTGCCGCATATGGACGTACCGGCACGTCCAAATCTGCATACAGTTCCTGCAGATGGACGTGCCGGTACGTCCACGGGATGACAGGGGCGCAGGAGCTGCACTCCTGTCATCCCCGGCGGGGCCCGGCTGTCAGTGATAGCCGGGCACCCGCCGCAACTGCCGAGATCCGCGCCGAGCCCGGATCCCGGCAGTTAACCCCTTAGTGACCGCCGATACGGTGGGGGGAGATGAAATAAGTGAATCAGACCCCAGATCAGCCCCCCCTCCTAGTAGCCAGTCACTAACCCCCCCGTTCATCGCTGTGAACATGAGTATATCTGTTCACAGCGATGGAAATGTAAAAATGAATTAAAACCCCATGCTCTCCGCCACCGGAGGTAGCGGAGAGCATGGGGCAGTGATCGGGGACCCCCCTGTGGGGTCCCGGAACAGGCGATCGGCGGTGTATACTATATACCGCCGATCGCCTGTTCACAGTGCAGGGATGCACTTTTTATCCCCTGTCACCATCAATGATTGGTGACAGGGGATAAAAAGTGTCAGGGTCCATCCCCCAAGTCGCCCCCCACCCCCCCAGTCACCCCCCGTCCCCCAGTCACCCCCCTACCCCTTATACGTTACCTGATCCTGGAGCTCCTTCCTCCTCGATGTCCTGGCTGGTTATGAAGTGCGCATGCGCTACATAACCAGCCAACTCTGAAAATTTAAAGTGACAGAGACCAATTTGGTCTCTGTCACTGAACTATGATTACTGTGATAGAAAATATCACAGTAATCATAGTAATACAGTGAAAATGAATGTGTAAAGTACAAAAAGTGACAAACATACAAAAAAATAAAACACACACTTTTTATTATAGTAATAATTGCAGTTTACTCCTAAATTACCCCTAACCCCCCCAGATTACCCGTAACTACCGCAGGTTGCCCGTAACCCCCCCAGGTTGTCCGTAATCACGTCAGATTGCACGTAACCCCCCAGATTACACATAACCACCGCACGTTGCCCATAATCACCGCACGTTGCCCATAACCACCGCACGTTGCCCGTAACCACCGCACGTTGCCCGTGACCCCCTCCAGATTGTCCGTAATCACCCCAAATTACATGTACCCACCCCAGATTACCTATAAGCTCTTCAGTTTATCCGTAACAAATCTAGATTGTCTGTAACCCCCCCCAGGTTGCCCTAACCACCGCAGGTTGCCGTAATCATGCTAGATTACATGTAACCCCCCCAGATTGCACGCAACCACCGCAGGTCGCCTCTGACCACCGCACCTTGCCTCTGACCACCGCACCTTGCCTCTGACCACCGCACCTTGCCACTGACCACCCCAAATTGCCAATGACCCCCTCCAGATTGCCCGTAACCACGCCAGATTACAGGTACCCACCTCAGATTACCTATGAGCATTTCAGTTTATCCGTAACCACCCCAGATTTCCCGTAACCACCCCAGAGTGTCCGTAACCACCCCACGTTGCCCCTAACCACCTTCTGTTTACCGTAACCACAGCAGGTTTCCTGTAGCCACCCTAGATTGCCTGTAACCACAGCAGGTTGTCTGTAACCACAGCCGGTTGTCCGTATCCTTGTCAGGTTGCCTGTAACCACCCCAGGTTGCCTGTAACCACCCCAGGTTGTCCGTATCCACGTCAGGTTGCCTGTAACCACCCCAGGTTGCCTGTAACCACAGCACGTTGTCCGTATCCACGCCACGTTGCCTGTAACCACCCCAGGTTGCCTGTAACCACCCCAGGTTGCCTGTAACCACAGCAGGTTGTCCGTATCCACGTCAGGTTGCCTGTAACCACCCCAGGTTGTCTGTAACCACAGCCGGTTGTCCGTATCCTTGTCAGGTTGCCTGTAATCACCCCAGGTTGCCTGTAACCACCCCAGGTTGCCTGTAACCACCCAAGGTTGTCCGTATCCACGTCAGTTGCCTGTGACCACCCCAGGTTGTCTGTAACCACAGCCGGTTGTCCGTATCCTCCTCAGGTTGCCTGTAACCACCCCAGGTTGCCTGTAACCACCCCAGGTTGCCTGTAACCACCCCAGGTTGTCCGTATCCACGTCAGGTTGCCTGTAACCACCCCAGGTTGCCTGTAACCACCCCAGGTTGCCTGTAACCACCCCAGGTTGTCTGTAACCACAGCAGGTTGTCCGTATCCACCCCACGTTGCCCGTAACCACCCCAGGTTGTCTGTAACCACAGCAGGTTGTCCGTATCCACCCCACGTTGCCCGTAACCACCCCAGGTTGCCTGTGACCACCCCATGTTGACCATATCCACCCCAGATTGTCTGTAACCACAGCAGGTTGTCTGTAACCACAGCTGGTTGTCTGTAACCACAGCAGGTTGTCCGTATGCACGCCACGTTGCCCATAACCACCCCAGGTTGCCTGTGACCACCCCATGTTCACCGTAACCACCCCAGGCTGTCCGTATCCACCCCAGATTACCCGTAACCACCCCATGTTCACCGTAACCACCCCAGGTTGTCCGTATCCACCCCAGATTACCCGTAACCACCCCAGGTTGCCCGTAACCACCTCCAGATTACCCGGAACCACCCCAGACTGTCCGTAACCACCCCACGTTACCTGTAATCTCATTTTCTTTATTGTATTTTAGTAACTGCGCTATTCTAATAACTATTACTAGCTGCGGTTTTGCTCCAGCAAATTGGCGCTCCTTCCCTTCTGAGCCCTGCTGTGTGCCCATACAGTGGTTTATGCCCACATATGGGGTACTGTTCTACTCAGGAGAACCTGCGTTACAGATTTCGGGGTACATTTTTTCTCCTGTTCCTTGTGAAATTTTGAAATTTTAAACTAAATGAACATATTATTGGAAAAATTCGAGTTTTTCATTTTTACTGGCCAATTTTGAATACTTTCCTCCAATACCTGTGGGGTCAAAATGCTCATCCTACCCCAAGATGAATTCTTTGAGGGGTGCACTTTCCAAAATGGGGTGTCTTATGGGGGGGGGGGGGGGTTCACTCCGCTGGCACTACAGGGGCTCTGCAAACGCACCTGGCTCTCAGAAACCTCTTCAGAAAAATCTGCACTGAAAATGCTAATTGGCGCTCCTTTCCTTCTGAGCCCGGCTGTGTGCCCATACAGTGGTTTATGCCCACATATGGGGTACTGTTCTACTCAGGAGAACCTGCGTTACAGATTTCGGGGTACATTTTTTCTCCTGTTCCTTGTGAAATTTTGAAATTTTAAACTAAATGAACATATTATTGGAAAAATTCGAGTTTTTCATTTTTACTGGCCAATTTTGAATACTTTCCTCCAATACCTGTGGGGTCAAAATGCTCATCCTACCCCAAGATGAATTCTTTGAGGGGTGCACTTTCCAAAATGGGGTGTCTTATGGGGGGGGGGGGGTTCACTCCGCTGGCACTACAGGGGCTCTGCAAACGCACCTGGCTCTCAGAAACCTCTTCAGAAAAATCTGCACTGAAAATGCTAATTGGCGCTCCTTTCCTTCTGAGCCCGGCTGTGTGCCCATACAGTGGTTTATGCCCACATATGGGGTACCGTTGTACTCAGGAGAACCTGCGTTACAGATTTTGGGGTGAACTTTCTCTCCTGCTTCTCAATAAATTGAGAAATTTCAAACTAAAGGAATATATTATTGGAAAAATTTGTGTTTTTTATTTTTACTGTCTACTTTTGAATACTTTCCTCTAATAGCTGTGGGGTCAAAATGGTCACCACACCCCAAAATGAATTCTCTGAGGGGTGCACTTTCCAAAATGGGGTGACTTATGGGGAGATTTTACTTCGCTGGCACTACAGGGGCTCTGCAAACGCACCTGGCGCTCAGAAACTTCTACAGCAAAATCTGCATTGAAAAAGCTAATTGGCGCTCCTTCCCTTCTGAGCCCTGCTGTGTGCCCATACAGTGGTTTATACCCACATATGATGTACCGTTCTACTCAGGAGAACCTGCGTTATAAATTTTGGGGTAATTTTTTTCTCTTGTTTCTCGTGAAATTGAGAAATTTCAAACTAAACGAACATATTATTGGAAAAATTTGAGTTTTTCATTTTTACTGTCTACTTTTGAATACTTTCCTCTAATACCTATGGGGTCAAAATGGTCATTACACCCCAAGATAAATTCTATGAGGGGTGCACTTTCCAAAATGGGGTGACTTATGGGGAGATTTTACTCCGCTGGCACTACAGGGGCTCTGCAAACGCACCTGGCGCTCAGAAACTTCTACAGCAAAATCTGCATTGAAAAAGCTAATTGGCGCTCCCTTCCTTCTGAGCCCCGCTGTGTGCCCATGCATAGGTTTATGCCCACATATGGGGTACCATTGTACTCATGAGAACCTGCGTTACAAATTTTGGGGTGCTTTTTCTATCATGTTCCTTTTTAAAATGAGAAACTTTAATCTAAATGTATATATTATTGGAAAATTTTAATTTTCCATTTTTTTACGGCCTAATGGTGAATACTTTCCTCCAGCCCCTGTAGGGTTAAAATGCTCATTATACCCCTAGATTAATTCTTTAAGGTGTGTAGTTTCCAAAATGGGGTCACTTATGGGGGTTTCCAGTATACAAGCCTCCTAAATCAACTTAAAAAAAGAACTGGTCCCTAAAAAAATCAGTTTTGGAAACTTTCACGAAAATGTGGTAATTTGCTGATAAATTTCTAAGCCCCGTAACACCCTAAAAAAGTAAAATATGTTTATGAAATGAAGCCAGAATAAAGAGGACATATTGGTAATGTGACTTAGTAACTAATTTATGTGCTACGACTTTCTTTTTTTAGAAGCAGAGAATTTCAAAGTTCATAAAATGCTAATTTTTTAAATTTTTCATGATATTTTGATGTTTTTCACAAAAAAACACACAAAGTAGTGACCAAATTTTGCCACTAATATAAAGTGCCATATGTGAGGAAAAAACTGTCTCAGAATCGCTAGCATACGTTCAAGCATCACTGAGCTATAAGCGCATAAAGTGAGACAGGTCAGATTTTGAAAAATGAGCCTGGTCATTAAGGCCCAAATAGGCTTAGTCTTGAAGGGGTTAAATGGCGTGTGTGATTTTAAATTCGAAATGATGTCAGTCATGATTTTTGGTACATTAGTCTAGTTACAGCCCTTTTGGGTGTCGTTCTTTTTTTTTCCATATTCAAAATTTTTATTAAAGATTTTACAAATCAAATCAAATAAGGATAACAAAAAATAGGGGAAGAAGGGGAATACAAAACATATGCTAGGCATCCAAGTGAGGTATATAAAGAGAGACAGAAAAGCATCATAAAGCAATAAACTGCAAAATAGACTCAACATCATAGGAGTTGTAGAGCAGAATGGAACAGCCAAGTCTCATTGGAGCAACAACCATAACAATTAACAAAAAGGTGGTGTCCACTGTCCCTACTCAACCAAGCAGAAGCGACCCCCTCAGAGTCATTAAAGATACATCAAAACTTATACTAGAGGGGGGCTTAAGTGCCTCGAGAAAGGTCATTTAGATCAGTGTCCAGCGATCCGCGACACACAGCAGTTTATATTCATCTGTAGCGTCAAACTCAAACCAACGAAACCAGGTGGTAGTATGTTTTTTAGTTTGGCGCCGTGAATCCGCTATCAACTCCTCCATTCTACAAATGTTGGCCACCTCCGACAGCCAACTACATATAGTAGGAGGTTGTGTAGACTTCCACAATCGGGGGATAACGGAGCGTGCAGCCATTAAAAGGAAACAAAGAAGGGATTTCTGTAAACGCCTCCCAGGCAAAGGTATTATTGAGAGAAGTAGGGGGGGGCAGGATCATGTTCCAAGCGGAAGCCTGTCAGTTTGTAAATAAGATCTATGACCTTGCCCCAGAAATTATAGATTGGTGGGCACTTCCACCAAATGTGTGTTAGGGATCCATTCTCCTTGCCACACCGCCAGCACAGCTCGGAGACAGTTGGATACATTGTATGTAAGACAGTTGGCACCCTGTACCATCTCGTCAGGAGTTTCTAATTCGTCTCCTGCATCTTGCAAGAGATGGATGTCTTAAAGCACATAGTCACAGACTTGTCCCAGTCCGCTGCGGATATATCTTGTCCCAAGTCTCTATTCCACTTTGCCATGTACTGCAGTGGTGCGGAGTGAAGAGATTCTAGCAACATAGAATAGAGAAGAGAGATCGTCCCTTTACACAGGTCTTTTTGCACACAAAGCTGTTCAAAAGAGGTCAGGGATCTAGTAAGATGTAATTTCTGTTTATGAGTAACAAAGAAATGATGTAATTGCATATATTCCAAATATCTATTAGGGGAACGTATGGGAGCAGGCACTAGCTCCTCATAAGATTTAAGGTTACCGTCCTTGACTATGTCATTAAAACAAACCCCTTTTGTACATGAGAAGCCCAGATAGGCCGAGGCCCCCACAGCCGGTGGGAATATCGGATTTCCTAAAACGGGGGAGAGTGGACCATTACTTGTAAAGAGGCGTTTATTCGGAGGCGCGGAAGCCATAGCAGTGCCGATGGACCTCAACACTGGGGGAGTGCTTAAGTCCTGTAGACCTCCAGTGGGACCTGTGGACAGCCATGGCCACGTACTGGGTATCTTACCTGAACTGCAGCGTTCCACCGCCACCCATTGTTTGGAGGTTCGGGTAAGAAAGCAATCTAATATTCTAGAATGAATAACAGCAAGGTAATAGAGCCGAAGCTCAGGTAGAGCAAGATCACCATATGATTTCTTCCTGACCAGAACCTCTCTAGCAATACGTGGTTTTTTACCAGACCAGACAAAGCTCGAAAAAAGTTTTGCTAGGGAGGAGAAGAAGGAGTTTGGAAGATGTAATGGTAAGGTCTGAAAGAGGTGCAAAAGCCTCGGAAGATGGTTAATTTTAAGAATGTTAATATGGCCCAACCAAGAAAAGTCCTTCTTCTCCCACCGCGCAATATCCAACTTGAGGAGTTGTAGCAATGGTGGGAAATTCAAAGAGAACGTTTTAGACAGATTCGCAGGTATGTACACACCCAGGTATTTCAAAGCAAAGGGTTGCCATGTGAAGGGGAAGGACCGCTTCAGCTGACAGACCAATGACGATGACAGGGACACATTCAGAGCAGAGCTCTTAGAAAAATTGATTTTGTAGTTACTAAAGTGAGAATAGGCCTCTAATTCAGACATGAGAGAGGGGAGTGAAACTAACGGGTTTGAAAGATATAATAACAAATCATCGGCAAATGCTGAGCACTTGTAGTGAGTGGGACCAATTGTAACCCCCGAAATGTTGGGATTCTGTCTGACAGCATTAAGAAGGTGCTCCATACAGAGTACATACAACAAAGGGGAGAGAGGACATCCCTGCCTGGTGCCATTAAAGATCCTCAGCGAAGGAGATAGCAAACCATTGATCCTAATCTGAGCTTGAGGAGCCCTATACAGAGCCTCAATACGCGCACATATATAGGGTCCCAAGCCAATTTGCCTTAAGGTAGCAATCAAAAATCCCCAATCCACCTGGTCAAAGGCTTTCTCTGCGTCAAGAGATAATAGCATAAGCGGAATGGCCCGAGTCTGTGCATAGTGCATAGTAGAAAAGACCCGAAGGGTATTATCTCAGGCTTCACGCGTAGATATAAAGCCAACTTGATCCTTGAGCTTTCAATTCATTGTCTGCAAAAGGTCTATCTAAATCAGATGCAATGTCTTCTGATAACCTAGGTAAAGCCGTATCTGAGAGATATTGAGAAAGAAAGCAAGGAGGATCTAGGGAAGTAGAGGCAGGGATAGAGGGAGGAAGATGATAAAGAGAGGAGTAGTACTCATGGAATACAGCAGAAATGTCAGATATAAGATGAGAAAGAGAGCCAGTAGCTGTTTTAATCGCGGGAATGTATGTTGAGGAGCGCTTGTTCCTAAGGGCCCTAGCAAGATATTTCCCCGATTTATTTCCCCACTCATAGAACGTCTTAGAGCAAAGCTGCCTATAGCGTCTGTATTTCAGATTTAAACAGGATTTGATCTCCTGACGGACCCGTACCAGCTCTCCATACACAGGATCTGACCTTGTCAGTTTATGCTGAGTCTCCAGGGAATGAAGTTGAGAGAGTAATTTCTTTAGCTTAGAGACAGCATCTTTTTTCAGGCGGGAGTCATTCTTTTTTTAATGTCCATTGAATTAAATAGTTAAAACGGTGAAAGGACAGTGAAAAAAATGTGTGTTAACAACTAAAGTCCATTGTTTGCAAAAACAAAGTCAGCAAATAATTTGACGTTCACACAAAAAAACCAACAGCCGGTATTAAATACACCATGGGGGACATTTATCAAGGCAAAAATGCGTATTTTTTGTCGGAAATTGGCCTGATGCGAATAAATTTATTTGCAAATGGCCGTTTTGCGTACAAATTATTCGAATTAGGCCATTTTCCAAACGATACGCCAGGGGGCGTGGAGGGGGTCTGGAGTGGGCGGGGAGGGGGATGCGGACTAAAGGTCCGCTTAATACATCATTCTTTTGCCAAAAAATATAAGCAGGAAACCTACTCCAGCTCTGAGCTGCCGTAGGTTTCCTGCCATGCGCACAGGATTTATGTAGAGGCAGTCCGTCTCTACATAAATCTCTGTACCGTCGGAGCTGCGGGGCCATTTTTAAGTCCAGGGCAGACAACGCCGGACTTAATAAATGTCCCACTATGTGCATTGGGTGGCCCTGAGTCCATTGATGTCAATTAAAATGTGGTACTAACAGACGTTATTAAAAAAAAAAAAAACTTTTCTCTTTTCTTTCCTCAGTGTGAACATAGCCTAATGGTGAGGTTCAGGTTCAGACTCAACTAGTTGGGTCTTCATGAAACTTTTTGCTGAAGTTTGGTGAACCTACAAAACAAACCAATGTTTGAAAAGGTCTCTGATGTCTATTTAGACAAGTGACCAATTTTAATCACTTTGGGAGCTTGATTAAAAACCTATTTGTTAACCCCTTCAAGACCGAGCCCATTGATGCAGGGATGTCCGGGTCAAATTAATGCAATGTTCCTCCCCGCCTTCTAAAAGCCATAGTGCTTTTATTTTTCCACCTACAGGGGGTGTCATTTTTTGCGCCATGATCTCTAGTTTTTATTAATATCATATTGGTGTCAAAGAAAAATTTGATAGCTTTTTATAATTTTTTTTCTGACATATTATTTTAAAAAATCAGCAATCCTGGTGTTATTTTTTTTCCCCGTTTACGCCGTTCACGGGAACAATAATGTAATATTTTAATAGATCAGACAATTCCACATGCTATAATATATAATATGTTTATTTATTTTTAATATTTTTACTTTTATAATGGGCAAGGAGGGATATTAAACTTATATTGGGTGGGTTTATAAGGATTTTTTAAATACTTTTAAAAACTTTATTTTATTACACTTTTTTTTTAAACACTTTAAAACATGCAATCATTAGACTGCATATACTGATCTATGCTATGCCATAGCATAGATCAGTGTTATCGGCGATCTATGCATAGAGACTGCCTGGGAGCAAATTCTATACATAGAACGCTGATCCGACAGAACGGAGGCAAGTGGCTTACCCCCACCCATCGGTACAAGCGATCAGGTCCCGATCAGTGAGTGACATGCACTTTATTTAGTTTTTTTGCACATTGCAATCCCTCCTTCCTTCATACACTGTGCTCTAGGGCAGTGATTTGCAACCAGTGTGCCGCGACACATGGTCGGGTGTGCTGTGGGGAAAGTTTCCCAAACTGTGCCCCTGTGTTTTGTTCCCCGGCAATGCGCAGCGATCAGTGGCAGATTATAATGTGGGCGGTTGCATTGCATGGTGCGCTGCGGTGGGCCGTGATGCATGCATCCAATCGACGTGTACGCTACGACCCGACGCAGCGCACCACGCTCCCGGTCTCCGCTGACTGGAGGAGCACGTCCGGGCCCTACGGGCTGCCAGTAGGTGAGGCGGACAGCAGCGGCGACCATCTCGGAGGAGGTGAGGAGGAAGGGGGGGAGAGAAACCTGGGGATGGGGGAGAGAAACAGCGGAGAGGAGCAGGGGGGAGAGAAGTTTGGTGGAGAGAAGCAGGGGGGAGAGAAGTATGGTGGAGAGAAGCACAGGAGAGAAGCATGGGGGAGAGAAGCACAGGAGAGAAGCATGGGGGAGAGAAGCACAGGAGAGAAGCAGCGGGGAGAAGTATGGTGGAGAGAAGCACAGGAGAGAAGCATGGGGGAGAGAAGCACAGGAGAGAAGCATGGGGGAGAGAAGCACAGGAGAGAAGCAGCGGGGAGAAGTATGGTGGAGAGAAGCACAGGAGAGAAGCATGGGGGAGAGAAGCAAAGGAGAGAAGCATGGGGGAGAGAAGCACAGGAGAGAAGCAGGGGGGAGAAGTATGGGGGAGAAAAGCACATGAGAGAAGCATGGGGGAGAGAAGCACAGGAGAGAAGCAGGGGGGAGAAGTATGGTGGAGAGAAGCAGGGGGGAGAAGTATGGTGGAGAGAAGCACAGGAGAGAGGCATGGGGGAGAGAAGCACAGGAGAGAAGCAGGGGGGAGAGAAGCACAGGAGAGAAGCATAGGAGAGAAGCAGGGGGGAGAAGTATGGTGGAGAGAAGCACAGGAGAGAAGCAGGGGGGAGAAGTATGGTGGAGAGAAGTAGGTGGGAGAAGTATGGTGGAGAGAAGCACAAGGAGAGAAGCACAGGGGGGAGAAGAAAACAGGCCCAGGTTTCACACTGAGTAAGTATAAATACATTTAGAATCTATATTATTAACTATATGTATAATATGTACTGTTTTAGTGTCATTTTGTGCCATTTTGTTGGTGGTGTGCCCCGGAATTTTTTAAATATAAAAAGTGTGCCGCGGCTCAAAAAAGGTTGAAAATCACTGCTCTAGGGCCAACTCTCACAATCTTCATTTACTCTGATCTTCACATCCAGACCTCACCCAAAAAAGTCACAAACAAACAGACAACTTGTGAGGGCAGAACACCCGGAATTCTTCCAGTTGTGGATGATGGACTCTGGAACCAATTTTTATAGATCATTTTCCTGTCTTTAGAAGACTGTATACTTTGGCTTCTGTCCAGGACCACTCACTACAAACCCATTAGGCTGAGATCCAGCAGTCTCTGGCATAGATGTCTTTGAATTGTAAGCATCAGCATCTGTACATAACCATATGCTGCAGTGTCCAGGCAAAGACCATCACTGGGACCTCTATGTCAAACCATAATTAGAACGTCCTAATATAGTTACCTTAGCATGTAAATGTCCACTGTTAAACCCAGATACATGGTTTATATACAGATCTAAATTCAATAAAAAGTGAAGTCGTAAGAACAAACATTACATTACATTTATCGTGACCTGTACTGATCCTAATTTACAGCCTACATTACACTCCAGAGCTGCACTCACTATTCTGCCACTTTTATTAATCTGCCTGAAACCAAAACTGTCTGGTTTTGCCCATATCAACCAATCTGAGCTCAGCTTTATTTTTTTATCAGAGCATTAAGATAGCTATGTTTGGTTACTATGAACAAAACCAGACAGTTTTGGTTTTAGGCAGATTGATAAGCTATTGTGTACTATAAGGCTATGTTCACACTACATATATTTCAGTCAGTATTGTGGTCCTCATATTGCAACCAAAACCAGGAGTGGATTAAAAACACAGAAAGGCTCTGTTCACACAATGTTGAAATTGAGTGGATGGCCGCTATTTAATGGCAAATATTTGCTGTTATTTTAAAACAACGGCTGTTATATTGAAATAATGGCCGTTATTTACTGTTATATGGCGGCCATCCACTCAATTTCAACATCGTGTGAACAAAGCCTTTCTATGTTTTTAATCCACTCCTGGTTTTGGTTGCAATATGAGGACCACAATACTGACTGAAATATACGTAGTGTGAACATAGCCTTAGGCAGCTGAGAAGGTGTGATGTGTATATTTCAGCAAGTTTCTTAACATATATCTGGAGAAGTGCTGATAAATGTCACCAAGGTAATGGGCCTTGGTGAAGTAAAAGCCATTAGACATGGGGGTCAGCTACGTTAGTAGTTTAAAGCTGCTGTTTAAAGTGTAGCTGTAACTTACTTTTTTTTTTTTTGCAGTACAAGCGATTTTAAGAAACTCTGTAATAGGTTTTATTTGGCAAAAAGCCTCTTTCTGTACTCAGAAAGCTGTTTTCCAGCCTCCCCCCACCCCACACTTCTTATCTGTGCATTATCAGCCAAAGCCGTCTTTATTACAGAGGAGAAAAGCGAAGACGGGTTTGCGGAGTCCTATTATAACCTATTGCTATATGTCGGGGTAACTGGGGCGTTGTTGTGGCAGCTCTGTGGGTGTAGGGTCAGTTGGGCAATTGTCACGGTGGCCAGGAGTGGTGTGGGAACCCACCCCCAGGCAAACAGGCACTGCGCTTGCTGTTTGGATAACCCTAGTGTAAACAGTTATAGAGGTGCAGGTGCAAGAAATAATTGACCAGAGTCCAATGACTTAACCAGGATAACTTTGTTTACTTGTAGGAACTTCAGTGCAATACAAGAAAATACACTTTTGGTAACTGCAGGTTCAGGCAGTAGGTAGTAAGAGCAGTTGTGACAACAAGGTAGAGCAGATGAACATCTTGAGGGCCCTGTTCAATGTAACAGCATAACCACCTTATGCCCTATAGTGTTGGAATACCAGTCCTGCTAGGGTAGTACAAGGTCCCAGGTCCCTACGCTGGGTTGAGCAGACTTTTCAAGACTTTCCAGAATAGCTGTGCATTGCAGTAGGATACGTAGGTTGAACTGCTGCTTTGTCCTACTGGGGTCTGTACCTAACTCCAGGTGACTGCCCTGTGCGGTGTAGAAGGTATCCCTGGCATGGCCAATGTTTTCCTAAGAGGACGTCCTCCCTCCTGAAGGGTCTAACACTGCATGCTAGCGATAGTTAGTTGCAAAAAAGAAATATGTCTCTAGGTCCCTGACAAGGGCCCTGGCCTAAGCCAGGCCCTGGCTTCACTGCAGCAGGACTCAACTAAAAGACAAAAAGACCCTCCCACCCGGAACTAGCTCCTTTTTATAGGGTTACCTTAGCTAGTGTAGGATACAGCAGTGACACCTAGTGGGGAAAAACAAACAATACACCTTTTCTTCATCCCCTCTGTGAGAACCTGAGTAAGTTACTTTGCCCAGGTGCATAACTGGCACACCTGTGCTGGGACACTACAATGAAGGTGGAAGGGCTCGAGGGGGATGAGTAAGCAGAAGAGGAGACAAACAGCTGTACAGTTTGCAGAGTGTCTGGGCACATAAAATGCTGGGTTCACAGGTCAGAAAGGTCACTGCTTATCTGGGAGTTTGGCAAGGGAAGATTGCAGAATGTAGTGTTTTGCAGGGCTTCCTTTTCTTCTCTCCGTGCTCACTCACCCTCCCAGAAATCCTGCTTCTTCTGAAGTGAGATATGCCTGAAAATCTGTACGCATGTGTGTAATTCTAGACCAAATCTGTAAGCAAATGAGTGAAAATCAAATGTTAATTTACACTTCGCACCTGGTAATCTGTACACATGTGCATAGAATTAAACATACGCTTCTACTGTATGTTCGTTATTTGTTTGTATATGTTTGGCGAACACATACCGATCATTTTTTTTTCTTTGTGTTCGTGATCTGAACCAAACATCATGATGTTCGCTCATCACTATTTAACAGTTTTATGTCCGTGTGTAACAGACAATCCGGGGTAGGCAATGTGTTGGGTGGGGGCCTGCTCCCCATGTTTCACGTCTGGATTTTGACCTGGCCTTTATAGAGTCAGCTAGTCAGCTGACCAGGGCAGCTGATACTCAGGACTTTGTTTTTGAGCTGGAGAAGCTAGACACTGGAGGAAGTCAGTCTACCATACAAGTAAGGTGATAGTGAGGTAAACTTCCACTGTATAGGAAGCCCTCCGACGATCAGGGTTTCTTTGTTTATGTGTTTGTTTTGTACCTGTTTTACTGCATCTGCACCCATTGTGCCTAAATAAACATTCCGAGGGACCTGTTTGCACCAAAGCCCTGTCTCTGTCTCTATGCCTTATGGACGGTGATACGATCCCAGAGATGTAATAGCTCACAGTACATATATTACATTACGTATCCTCTACGATCCTATATTATAATCCAGAACTGTACTCAATACTCTGCTGGTGGAGTCACTGTGTAAATACATTACTTTACTAATCCTATACTTATCCTAAGTAACGTTCTATAACTCCAGAGCTAAACTCATCATTCTGCAGGTATAGTCATTGCATACATGTATTATATTACCTATCATGATCCTGAGTAACATCCTGTATTTTAGCAGGAGCTTTCCTAAGTATTCTGTGGGAGAAGTAACTGTGTTCTAATATTATTTTACTTAACCTGTACTCATACTAAGTTACATCGTGTATTTTGCTCCATAGCTGCACTCATTATTACCCTGCAGTGGTTCTGCTTGACAGACTGTATTTTACTCTAGAGTTGTCCTCACTGGACTGTGTGCATGCATTGTAAAATGTATTCTATAGTAACCCTTAGTTCCAGCCTGTGGCTATGTTCCCACAATGGGGGAGATTTATCAAACATGGTGTAAAGTGAAACTGGCTCAGTTGCCCCTAGCAACCAATCAGATTCCACCTTTTATTTCTTACAGACCCTTTAGAAAATGCAAGGTGGAATCTGATTGGTTTCTAGGGGTAACTGAGCCAGTTTCACATGTTTGGTAAATCTCCCCCAATGTCTTTTTTGGCCGCTTTGTGGACTCTTTTTTTTTTTTTTCTTTTTGCATGTTCCGGTTGTAGTTTCACACTTCGCGTTTTCTGTTCTCGTCTTACACCTTGTTAAAACTGTATCACTCTAGTGACACAGGATAGGGCAGGAGGCCGCTGTTCCTTACTTCAACCACTAGATGTCACACTTTCACAGCACAGCTGCAGGTAACACTAGGTTCAGCTATACACACACTTTCTCTCCGTAGTCTTCACTTCCTGTAGATATTCTAGTTCCAGACAGAGGAGAGCACACCTATTTTCACTAAGCTAGTTACCCAACCACTAGGGAGTCTTCACCCATGCCTACGCCGAGGACAGACTAGCTAACACAGGACAAAAGACCACCTAGAAAAGGGACGGACAAACTCAAGACTGGACCTGCAGTAGAGCACAGTGCAAGTTCAGCCGCTCTCTACTGACAAGATGCTCAGCTTTGTAGGAAGGACACTACAAGCCATTAACTCACCTATCTACCTGTTGGACTATTGTATTGATTATTTTTACTGTTTGTAACTGTCTGCACTAAGATATATTTTCAAGTAAAGTTTACAAGTTGTTTTAAGTGGGACTCTGTCATCTATACCGTCACACTTGCACCTTCACGTCGCACCTCACCTTAGTCCGGTTGCCATGTGTCTGGAGGGTGGGTGTTACTGCTCCTGGCCACCGTGACAAGTAGCTTCCAAAACACCAGAACCCACCAGAAGGCCCCAACATCAGTTCCAGCAACCCGGGCTATGGCATGGTCTTGGTGCCAAAATGATGACTAGCCCAAAAAGCAGCCACAAAATGGCCAAAGAAAGACGTTTTGTGAACATAACCTGTAATATACGCTAGTGAGGTTGCTGAAAACCATCAATAAGCTTGTCGTTAGACAGCCTCCCTAATAGCTTAGTAGACTTCCGACAGTGTTAGAGGCATAGTTAATTTTTACTTTGTGAAATTACTGTTCTTTTACCAGAATATAAATTGCCAGTGCAAGCTCTGTGCATACTATGAACAAGCGGGGCGTCCTACGACATTGGTTTATTTTGAAGGGTATTTGCTCTAAATGGAGACAAGCTTTAAATGGACAAAAGCTTTCCACAAAACCTGTGCACGTCTGATAGCAGGAGAGCTCAAATGTAGCAGAGACACAAAGATAAACTGCAGGAAGTGGTTGCAGGCAATGCTTATCACAGGGTTCTCTCAACTGCTCAAACAGCTATTGCCTCAGCTTCAATCTACAGAATCTGGACTGGAGAGACATGTTGGATCACAAGCAGCGCGGATGGTAAGTATACGCTTCTTGTGATCTGGTAACTGACAGTACCAATATATACATATCTGTGCTGTCAGTTCCCTTTTATTGTTATCAGCCACACATAACCCTGTTTACACAGGAAGATGCGTGGCCAACAAAGATTAATTTTAAAGCTTGCCCTAAAGACCCGATCATCCAAGGATAGGGCGTTTACTTAAGTAGGTTAGGGTTCTGGGTCCAACACTAAATCAGTGGACTATGCTTTCCTTAATATCTACCTAGGGCTTTTCCTGTTCTGCCTACCCTTCCTCCCTATTTTTTATGTTTTTGTATATTTGCACATTCATAGTTAAGTCACAGCTTACAAGCAGTGCTGGCTATTGGATGATATTTGGTTATTGGCTTTTAATGCTAGTTGGGGTAAAAAAAAAGTTTCATGAAGTTTTGTAAAGTTTAAGATATAAACCTAAGATATTATCAAACCTAAGATATTGTAAACCTGTAGCCGACACACAACAATATAACAATGTATAGGCTCTTTTATTTAAATGCAATTGTGAGATTGTTTAATATGGAGTACTTAGTAGCATTTTATGGCAGTCTGTGTTGGCAGGTCTGCACAATATTACAGTCTAACACCTAGGGGGAGATTTATGAAAGGGTGTAAATATACAACTGGTGTAAACTGCCCACAGCAACCAATCACAGCTCAGCTTTCAGCTCTGGTAAAATATAAAAGGAGCTGTGATTGGTTGCTGTGGGCAGTTTACACCAGGTGTATATTTACACCCTTTCATACATCTCCCCCCTAGTGTCCATGCAGGATGCTCACAGGCAATCACAGGTCCTGCAGGGGTGGTCACTTAAAGAGGTACTCTGGTCAGGATGCCTTTTTCAGCAATGCCCAGGGAAGGGATAGGTGAAATCAGTAAGAGAGGCAGGCCACTGCCACAGCGTCTGAGTGGTTGAGCGAGCATGCCACATCACATCTCAAGTCACATCTTAAGTCCAGTCTCAAAACCAGGAAGTGGCCTGACACCAGGGAACTGGAGCAATGGAATGCAGATGGTAGCGCTGGAGCCAGGGAGGTAAGTGGATGTTAATGTTTTCACCCACTCCCTCCCCAGGCTTTGTGAATACACCTTTAAGGCCCAACCTGCTTGCAAATGAGTGCTAATTTGCTTGATTGGCACTCGCTTTCAGAGCATATGCATAGCTCAATATATCTGTGGCTAGGGCTACAGGGACATACTAGCAGTGCTTTCCTATAATCAGCTTTCATACATAAATTTCTTGGATGTGCAGGTAACGGCAGGTAATCTTTTGACATATTTACGGATCGACCAAGGGCTATGGTCACAGGTTTTTACCTCTCCATTCTGAAAAGAAAAAAATGACATCAATCATTTTGTTGTTTGGCCGCCCATAAGTGCAATGACAGGTGTTGATACATTATTCTAGTTCAGGTGGACTAATTGCCCTTTGTGTGTGTCTTTAATTGAAATGTCCATGGAATTTAAGGGTATGTCCACACTACTGAATTCCGGCGAATCCCCCAGCACGGATTCCGCAGCTCGCCCCCGTTCGCGGCCACGCACATCTCTGCTGGTCCCATTGGCTTCATTCCATGGTTTGGCAGATTCCAATGTCCACCCGAAGAATGAACGGGTTCATTCTTCAGGCGGACGTAGAAATCTACCAAACCATAGAATGAAGCCTATAGTGAAAATAGTGAAAAAGGTGAAAGGACGGTGAGTAGCTATTTGATCGAATATTGCACTATTCGATATATATTTATTTTCAATGGAGTATCCAAGCGAAAACGCAGTAAAAATGTGTTACTCCTCCCACCATGCTTGCTGCTTATTTCTAGTCAATAACTATGCAGGGAGGATGTGACGGGCTCTAGGAGCATGCAGTCATCACGAGAACAGCGTCTACACACATTGGCTGGCTTATTCATGTTACCTCCAACTATAAGAACTCAGCTCCTGCTGCTTGTTATCAGATGCCAACTTGAACCTAGTAAGGGAGAGATCCTGGAGTAAGGAGAGTGAGGATTTTAGCTGATTGTAGGCAGGCAAGACCCCAAAAGCCCTTCTTATGGCTACTACAATACACAGCACAGCATATGCATCTGCATATACACTGAATAGACCAGCTACCTGTACATCAGCTACTTATTTTAACATACAGACAGGCTGTTTATTCTGAAGAATAGACTTCACTGGATCTATTTGCTGCTACATTCTAATTTTTGCAGGACAAGTTGAGGGAGAGATCTTGGAGTAGGGCAACTACACAACACCGCATATAGCTCTGTCCATACAGTACATAGACTAGCAGCACATCATCTACTTAGACAGACAGGCAGGCAGTTTATAATTCTCCTGTATACACCTGCGTTGCCTATTTCATGTTACATTCAAATTGGCGCAAGACACCTTATTGTGCTGTGCGCTATGTAAAACTTTACAAGCATACTATATACACCAGTGTTGGCTTAGTTGAGTTCCTGTTACATACAAATTGCTGCAGGACAGTTTCTTGCTCTCTGCGCAAAGTTTAAAAAAATAAAAAATCTGTTTTATAATTTTTGGAGGGCTCACCTCAAGGGTCTCAAATTCAAATTTTACATGGTTTCCATGATACCTACACCCCTTTATTTGTAGGATGTGTCTGACTACATTACATACACACACAATGACAGCGGTGGGTGCTGTTTGATTTCCCCCTTGCCTATGCCATCTGTGGTTTTTCTTTTTCTTATAATTTCTGTTCATGCTAATGTAGAGGAAAGAAGGTTTCCATGTATTTTTTCCACTTTAAAGGTTATGTTGTGTTTGGAGTGTATTGTTGAGGACCTGTGATAGTGACGTAATACTGCGACTTTGTTAGATGCACCCAGGCACGCTTCCCCTGCTGTCCCAGTTGCATTCCAGAGGTGTTTGCATCAATGTCTGAGATGTCATTGTGGACTTGGTGACCTCCAAGTGGTCAAATTTAGGTTTCCAAGAAACAAGCATTTATCTCCTGCTGACTTCAATAAGTTTTGACAGTCGATCGAATTTTCAAGCATCACAGTCTATTCAAATCGAATTTTGCTCATCTCTTGTGCAGACTTGTTCCTCAGGGGCAGCAGGGTACTATTCATTCTGTCTGCAGTCACATCCACCAGCTTTTCTACAGTCCTTATCAGTGGCTCTGTAGCGACACAATTCCTCAAAAACTATTGGACAGATTTGCCTTTTAAGGACTTACAGTGTAGGTAAAATGATTTACAAGTTTTTCAAGATTGATAAAGACATATTGGTTTTCATTTAGGTTTGAAGATGCCTAAATACCATTTTGCAAACCTGGCAGTAGAGAAAACTCCCTAAGGCGCTGTAGTGGTCAAATGGCTGGATCCCCCAACTTTCTGTTTGAGACTATCTGTCTCTGAGAAAGTCATCTCCCCTTGTGGAGGAAGCCACACACATTGTACAGTAATCTACTGGATAGAATATGTTTGCAGAGGCTTCCCAGCATATGACAGATAATTTGGAAGAGCAGCCACAAGTGAGTCATGAAGCTATTAGCGGTCTGTGAGATGAGGGAGGTGGAATGAATGAAATTGCATATATATATATATATATATATATATATATATATATATATATATATGCAATATATGTTTACCTCCTAACTCCTGCCTTCTAATGTCTATCATCTGGCTGTCAAACTATCATCAAACTGCATGTCAAATCTGTAATTGGTCTGACTTACCTGCACAGCATTATGAAGTTATACTTGTATTTATTATATATGGTCATTATATTTGTGGATACTAGATTTAAGCGAGCACTAAAATGCTTGAGTACTCACTACTCAAGTCCAGCAATTCTCAATGTTCAAGTAAGTGGAGACTATCTGCCAGTACATCCTGGAGATTACAGTTAAAATGAGGATGCCTGGCCCACCTTAGTGGGTAATAACCAAGGGCAACAGGCTCTCAAAATAATGCAGACACATAGGGGATTAGTAATTTTATATCTCTTAAAGGGAACCAATGAGCAAAATTGTGCTGATATGGTTCCCTGCAGCACAGTATAGATCTACTGTGCAGCTTGCCTAGCATACCAGCCATGGCTTCAGCAGTAATGTTACAAAGGGAAAAATTGACAGGCAGTGAGACCCGTTAGTGAATTGAAATGTTTCATTTCCCATAAAGCTTCAGTTTAGACCTAGTTTTCTTAATGACACAAGCCCTTTCACCCCTTGTCACAAATCCCCATGCATATACTTCAAGGGTTGCTGCACGGTGGCGCAGCCCCAGGTACATGAGTACATGAGGTGAATGAGTTAAACAGATGCTGGACAAAAGTGATAGTGTATTCAATACCTGTTCCCGCTGAAGCTTACTCAAGGGCCTGGTCTCAAGGCCATTTCCTCTGACAAGGACTCTATGATAGATCAAGTTTTCTGCTAAAGCATTACTACAGCTACTATGCAGTGCTAAAGCCTAAGGTAGGGAAACTACCACTAATGGGTAAAACCTTCACCTACATCTGGGGTGACTATCTTTCCTTTAGGATGTTCCTACAAACACGGGCCAGTCTGCAGTGGAGCAAAGTGCAGCTGTGGCTGAAGTACTCCATTGGTATTTGGTCATCTTGGGTAATCTTGAGTGGCTAGCTACACCTGGTTGTGCTAGCCTGGGGCCCGTGCTACCAGATCTGGCACTCTGTGATTTTTCTGGCAAGAGACGGTATTCTCCAAACTGTGATTATGAGTTATTCTACTATCAAGTATTCTTCAACCAAGTCACCTTGACAGAGTTTTGCTACTTCCTAGGCAAGATCCCCTCTGTAGCCCCCTAGCCTATATTCACAAGCCAAGTCTAACTTAACTTAACCTACTGGACAAGCTCAAGTATGCAAAGCCTAAATTTTATACCTATATACCCAAGCACCCATCTCAAGTGATCTGTGTACTGTTGATATTGCACCTTATTGCCAAGCACTATTTTTGTATTGCACTGAATCGCTCCGTAAACTGTTTTCCTGTTTAAGTAATGGGTTGCTCAGCTTTTGCACCTACACCTGTTCTCCTTCAAAGTCATGTGTCAGAGTAACCGGGAGTGGGTAATACAACTCCTGGCCGCCGTGACAAGTGCCTAGTCTGTACACCAACACCCAGCCCCCAGCTAACAACTAGCGCCCCTGGGTCAATGCACACATACTCATAAAGGTTTATGTACATACTGTACACAGTGACATTATCAGTGAAACAGAAGTTTCAGCTCTGGAGTGTAATACATGCTATTACTCAATTAATAGATCCATGGAGGAAATGTAATTAAATGTATATAGACATTTATAAAGAGTATAAACTAGCAATTCCTTCTTGAAGGGCTATATCCTTTTGATGAATAATTACCTGCCACTTTATATGGCCATTTTGTACTTGAGAGACTGGTTAATGAGTATTATATCGCTGTTAACAATGAATAACTACTAATGTTTAAGAAACCATGCCACCTTTTATAAAAGGAACCACTAAGCCTTTGTACATCTCAAGAAAACCACCAAGACTGCTGCACAGCTGTGTGTGACAAAGTTCTGTAAAGTTGTTAGTTTGGATTACATTGGTCTGCATGTGTCTTCTTTTAGTGAGAACAAATTGCCAGAACCCCATGCTACACAATGACTCCATCAGCAGAATAGTGAGTGCAGCTCTGAGGGATAATGCAGGCTGTAAATCAGAATCAGTACAGGATAAGTCATGTAATGAACTGGTTTCTTGAGTAAGTCATAAATCTGTGGTGTTGATGCTATCAGTTCAGTAGATGAATAGGAGCTCTCCATTCTTTTCATATCTGTTTCACTACAGTTCAGGAATGACCTGAGCTTCAGAATGTTGATTGGTTAGGTCATTCTGGCAGGAGAGGAACCCCAAGAGATGCTTTTAAGCCGTATGAGTCGTCCAGGTGCGGTTTTCCATGTATCATCGTGACTGTGTATGTAATATGGAAAATGTCACTAGCAGTGAGTCACCGCAAGGATGATGTGATTCTTATCTCGCGTCGTTTCCAGAGCAAACATTTCTGAACGGCTGCCATATCCTGTGACAGGGCCTGGAACGTACTTCTGACAAGTTCACGTCTATTTTCAATCGTTAATTCAAAAAAAATTTTGGTCGCTCTGCAAAAATTGTGAGGTAGATCAGAGGAGCTGCCTGTCAATGAGAGCTCAGAGCTTCATAGAGCGGAAGCGAGCCCCAATAGCTGCTCAATCATATGTGGCATTTGTATACATTCCAATGCTCAGATCTCTCCGGACCTTCCTCCACTTCTTGTCAGGAATGGGTGGCTGCAGAGGACGACGCAATCAGAGGACGCACTCGCTGCCAGTCTATTGTTACATGAACTCTGCCTACAGGAAGATGCAGGTTGCAGCTACAAAGGGTATTTTTTCCCCTTTTTTTGGGAAGAGACAGGGTGGAAATGACAATATTGCCCCCTGATATCTTCCTCTAATTTAGTTGGCAACAGCTTCAAAAGTCCAACTACAAATATAAAGCCATTGCGCAAATGTCTAGCCGGTCGACTGCATGACTCCACACTATAGTGAAATTTAATCGGGTCGTAATAGATACATGAGTGATACATGAATCAGGTCAGGGAGATCTTCAAGTAGCACTACACTATTCTTACTTATCATATTGCAAAATGTGCGTCCATAAGATGACTTACTTTTGTTATGAATCACACTCCAGTAAAAGGGAATGAGAACCAAGACTTTTTCTATTCACCTCACTTGGAGTAGGACTGAAGCAGGAAATGTTGTTGAGTACTTCACTTGTACTGATCTAAAGTTACATCATTCTCCAGACACATCCAGAGCTGCAATAAGAACTGCACATTATACCCTGCTTGTTCACTGTCTGTAGGGAACATGGCTATCTGTGTTACATTATGGCAGATGTATTTATACATTATAATACATTATGGGACTAGATTATGGGATTTTAGCTAAATTGATTAAGGTGTATGCAGCCAGCAGAATTGTGAATTCAGCTCTGGATGTGACCGAAGTATATGTTATTATGTAATAGAAAAATTGTAAATGCAGCTCTGGATGTGTGTGCAAGATAAGTTGAGCAAAATACAAAGCCATTTATCAATTCATCCATTTAGATATTTCACTTATCACATTCTTTTTGTTCTTTATGAGGGTTAAATAAGGATATTTGCAACCATTTTGTAATCTGTGTTCCAGGTTATGATAAATATGTTTGTGTCAAAAAAAGACACAGGTATTATAGGAGTATTACTGGCTAACATGAAAATGTATAAATCCAACTCACAAAAATGGTCACAAGTAAAGAGAATCCAAGTCTGAGGTTTCCCATCTGTCTTTGGGACAAGTCATTATTCTTGTAAATAAATGGTCAGGGACTTGATATTTTCATTAGCATTACCCTATCTTAAAATAGCCTCACACATTGTTTCCCATCATGGGTCAGCTGAGCCATCAGTCCTGAGATAACCACAGTCATATCAACCTGGTAAATAAAGTAGCGTTCATTTGTAAACATTCACTTATTGTTGAGATTTTTTCAAATTTCCTCTTTTTTTTTTTTTAAATCAAACAGGCATGCATGTGTTCTATAACCTGTGTAGTGTCCTCGCAGGCACATGATCTGTGAGCAAATGTTTTATGGCAGAGATTTCAGTCATCTACATTAGGTAAGTCTACTGCGTCACATTTTTTTCCCTTGACAGTAGCAACATGATCCAAAGGCTCAAATCTGGTGGAAGATACAACTTAATGAATGTAGAGAATGTTTCTGTTGTAGCTAGGCACAGTGACAGCTCTAACACTCCCCAGGACTGGAGACTACTGCATACAAATGGCACTGCCCACCATGAAACTCAGAAAGTAGAGTTTATTTTTGTAATTCTTTTCCTTGCCATTAAGAGGTCTCACAGACCACCAGGTGTGCCAAAAGTTTTTTTTGTACAATATTACTTTTGTCAGAATTAAATTTGGCCTTGGGTTAAAAAAAATGCATAAAAAGTTTTTAAGGAAAAAAAAGAATAAAAAAACAGATCTGGTTAACCATTCACCCACCAGTCAGGTTCTTAGATGTTCAACTGATCTCTTATAAGAGTTTGCTGGTAATTATTTTATTTGAACACCTGCTTTACTGCGCTGATGAAAAGCACTACACAAATCAAACAGTAAACACTCATCTTACTACTGTTCAGGGGCTGGAGAAACAAAAGCTTCTTGTTCCATTCTTATCAACACAGAAATCACTTCTAGAGAAATTAATGAAACAGTTAACCCTATGTTTGCCACAGTCAACAAGAGTCTCAATGCCCTATCTAAAGCCCAACAAAATAATAATAATAACAGCTAATTATTAAATAATAAACAGTAACAGTACAAACTACAGGACATAATATTAGTCAAAAAGTTATAAAATAAAAAGGATTAACACAAAACTAAACAATTAAGATGAGTGATTACATATAATGTTTGTATAATAGTTTGTAATGATAATGATCCTTATTAATATTATAATTTAATCTATTCTGAACATTAATATTGCTTTATTATCTGAATTAACTGCTTCCTGAATATCTAGCTTGTTTTTTTAATAGAATAGTAAATGCATTTATAATTCATTAAAGTTTATTATTATTAAGTGGTATACAAAAAATATCCAATGAAGCCATTCAATTGATTCATAGAATAAGTTGTAACATCTCCTCAATACAATGTATTGCCACAAACATTAGTATGTATTAAATTAGAGACTGAGGTAAGGAATAACGTGTGCATAAAGCTATATATATATATATATATATATATATATATATATATATATAGTTTGTGTTAGGAGAATCTTGGCCTCTTCTGTAAGTGAACACCTGGGAGATGTAAATCATGAATCCGATAAACATTTCACATCAGAACATATGACAAGCTCTGCGCTCTGCTGGGCTGAAGTCCACACTGGAGCTTCTACAGGAAACCAGAAAAATCAATAAATCAGATGGATGGACCTCGGCTAATAAACACGGCTTATAGAAGGCGGGGAAGAAAACCAACAGCTCTGGAAAAGAACATAGAAAAGGATTAGACATTTTCAAACAGCTCGGACAGATATGAAAGGCAACTAATGGTAAATTGTTCAAGAAAATCAACAAAAATGATATTTTAGGATTTAATTTTTTTTTGCCTGACTTTTACGTGGTTTTATAAATAGGCGTGTCATAAAATTGGTCCATAATTAATATATTTTTACATAAATTCATTATTACATTATTTTGATTGATTTAATTTCTTTGAATTTAATTCATAATTAAACTTTATACATTTTAGACATTTTCATATCATAGAAAATATTTAAAAATAATGCAATATAATTAAAATGATTGAACATATGTAAAAGTGTGTGTATATATTTATATATAATATATATATATATATATATATATATATAAGTCACATTTATATATGAAAGTCACAAAATAAAAACTATACATAAGACTAACATGTATGTAATAATTTGTATATATATATATGTAAGTATATATAAATAAATGTATTGTAAAATTATCAAATATATTAAAAACTTTATATTTATATGTTAACCTTTTTTTTCCCACCTGCGAATATTTCGCTTTTTATATTATTGTACCTATAATTATATTTTAAGCATGTGGTTCTAAAAAGTGAACATTTGAAATATAAATATTCATTGTTCTGAACAAAATATAATTTAATAAGCTAAAAATCCAACCCTAATTCTGTGATATTGAATTAAGTGGATTGTGAGGATTTATCCAGTGTCGGATAGAACATCTTTGGTGGCCCACATGTTTTTTATCTGCTGCTGTGTTTCAGAGGAATGACAGATAACAGTTACACTTATGGTCCACCACTGAGGATGTTCCCAGGTTTGTGCCTTTTTATGACTTTTTTAAACCACAGACCTCTATCCACAACATAATTTGAAAAACTTTAAATTATTATTGAACTTTATTCAAGAAAAAAAAAAACATTGTCCAGGTGATCACTCATAGATGTACCAGTTATTCATGTATGGTTCAAGTAAATTATTCTTGGTGAAAACAGGAAAAGATCATTCACGACAACAACCGCTAGCAGCAAATTCTCACCTTCTATATATAATAATCCTAATAATCACAGGCAAACTTGTCTCCATTATTATCTACTAGTGATGAGCGAATAGTGAGATATTCGAATATTCGATATTCGAATATTCACGGGATATTCGTAAGAATATTAGATCGAATATTCGATCCCATTAAAGTCTATGGGAAGAAGTATTCGAATAGTGAAAAACCTCTATTTGACCATTTCGAGGGTAAAACCGGAAGCTGGGGGATTTAAACGCTTATCAAATATTTATCGAATATGCGCGGGATATTCGTACGCATATCGAATATTCGAATATCTCACTATTCGTTCGAATATCTATTCGATCGAACAGTATTGGCTCATCACTATTATCTACTAGTTATTAATCTCCAGACACAGTGATCAGTGAAAGTGTCAGCTTATTATTGTTAAATCAGGTAAAATCATATTATTATTATTATTTCATCATCATCATCACTACCTGCTATCTATATACATAGATTACATATGCCAGAGTTACTGCAGAAACAATAAATGGCTGCAAAAACAGTATAATCAGGCTTTTCGTGCAGCCTATAAATCATACTGCAGGAAACTATGAGGTTTTTTTTTGTTTGTTTCCTCTGAAAATCTATATGGACTAGAATTTTTATTTAGATTTTCTCCAACTTCTATAAATAACATCTATAACATCTACAGTATCTCAATCTTTTCTCTGGTTTTTAGCAAGTGTCACCATCCTTATGTACTTTATTTTCCTTTCTATTAGTGTTGACAACATTATCTATCTATCTATCTATCTATCTATCTATCTATCTATCTATCTATCTATCTATCTATCTATCTATCTAATATATGTCTATCTATTTACTATCTTATTCATATTTATCCAACTCCTATCTATCTATCTATCTATCTATCTATCTATCTATCTATCTATCTATCTATCTATCTATCTATCTCCTATCTATCTATCTATCTCCTATCTATCTCCTATCTATCTCTAATCTATCTCTAATCTATCTCTAATCTATCTATCTATCTATCTATCTATCTATCTATCTATCTATCTCCTATCTATCTATCTATCTATCTATCTATCTATCTATCTCCTATCTATCTATCTATCTCCTATCTATCTATCTATCTATCTATCTATCTCCTATCTATCTATCTCCTATCTATCTATCTATCTATCTATCTATCTATCTATCTATCTATCTATCGTATGTTCTGAAAAGAGCCCCTTGTTTCTATTTAGCATGTTTTCCTTTCTTTTAATGGTATATAATATCAACCATTCACGTACTTATTTAGATACATAGATGTAGATATAGAGAAATAATTACACGACAGATTAATAAATAGGTCTGAATGTCTTTCTCATACCTATTTATTTATGCCATATCTGTTTAGCTTGTTTATATTTAATAACATCTCTCTATCCTCCATCTGTCTATCTGTCTATCTCATTCATATCTATCGCCCTCCCGTTGTAGTTGAAACTTCAAACTCGTGATTTATTCATAAAGTGTGTTTACATCATAGAAAGCAAACGTGAGGACGCACATTTCTATCTACCTCATTGTTATCTATCTATCTATCTATCCTATGCCATATTGGTATTAGACCACAGACTTTTTACACGTGTCTCCATGTCCCTCTTTAGCCTCTTTTCCTGTCTATTAGAGGTGGACAACATCTTGTTAGCACTACTAAGTCCCACTTAAGTCTATTGAAGTATGACTAATTATCAGTAAATTGCTTCACTCAACTCCCACTAAGAGCAGAAGAAGCAAACCATCTGAGTCATCGGTGACAGAGGCGTCCTCTCATTGCATCACTCAGACAACTGGAACTGAATGTCCAGGGCATCTGTGCCTAGTGTAGGCCCCTCTTAAACACCTTGTAGTCTGACCAACTGAGAAGGTTCTCTGGTTACATGTAGCAGGCATCAGATCTAGTCCCAAATGTCAAGCTTTTTTCTCTAGAGACATCCTTTAAATTAAACATTAATGTGAACCCTTCTTTCTGATTAGCAGAAGTATATGTACACTTATATTTCTTCTTAAAATAAACAAATACAAGAAAAAAACAAAAGTACTATAATATCTTCCATGCTACCTTTTCTGTCATATCTGTCTCTGGGAAAGAACAGGTAGAAATTAACACCTCCAATAGGTTGCTGTTCTGCTTTGCCAGATCCCAATAACAGAATGAGTGGTAGCCTCAGCACATGTTTCATTCAGGAGCCTGGGAAAGTCGGTTGCCACCCCTGTTAGGGCTCTTGTAGCAGCCAAATTGATAATAGTAGTGAGATGGAAGCATTTTGAGTGATTTCTATCAATCAGTGTTTGTCTGTCAGTGTCAGCTCTCCTGTCCAATAGCTGTGAGGTATCATCCCTGCACACCCTGCCCTTGTCATAACGTCAGCAAACAGGTCAATATGGTGTTTAGACTAGAAGTGCGGAACAGAGATTGGTGATCAGTCTGCACCATGTTTGTAAATGTTCATTTCCTGCACTGAAAATAATAAGAGCAAGAGATTAAAATAAATGCATGTATACAGCAGCGCCCACTCATTAACCCCTCTGCACCTGGATGAGGTTAATCCCACTAAACCTTCATACAGGATATATATACAGTGTTTAGAAATGTAAATGAATACAACTGATGCATTAATCATGTTACAGTATAAGGCTATGTGCAGACGCTGTAAGAGACCGGCCGTTCCGTAAACCCAGCCGGGTCACGGAACAGCCGGCCTCTGAAAAGATTATCCCTGCCAGTACTGCAGTATAGGCCGGATGATCTTTAGCCCCACAGAGTTCTGTGCTGGCATTAGAACTCCCCACAGCACACTACGGAGCTTGCGGACGGAGCCGCTCGCTCCATAGTGTGCACTGACATGGTTTTCTGCGGCCGCTATTCAATGAATAGCGGCCGCAGAAAACTGACATGTCAGTTGTTTGCGGCGCTACTAGAGATCCTGGCTGGAGCGTATACTATGTGTATATGCTCCGGCCAGGATCCCATAGACAGCAATGCAATCATGGTTTTTGTACAACGGCCGTGATTTTACGAAAATATACATTGTGTGAACATAGCCTAAAATAGTAAAATAATGTTGCAACATTGTTCCCTGTGCGAAAATACTTCCAATATACGAATCCCAAATTGCAGGTCTTTCTGCCTGTTCTGCCTAAGAACACCCAAAATTAGAATTAGGGAATGTCCCCTTTAAGAAAAGAATAAGCCCTACACCTCATAGCTGTTCTACTGAGGTAGAATTCTGGAAAAACTGGGACTGTGGGGAGATATAGAATATTAGTTATCTACCAAATATTGGTGTTCCCAACTTATTCTCTTTTAATAAAGAAGAGTATGATAAGGAACTTGCTATATTACAACAACTGTATTGGTTAATTATTCTAGTTGCACAAAAAAAAAAAAGCATTCAAGAGTTAAAGGGACTGTCCACAATAGGAAGGGTAGGCTGAATAGCCATTTTGGTGACATCACAATGTAAACAAGCACATTATACCAGCAATGCCAGTCAAACATGACCTTGCTATATATTAATCTGGCATCTTCTATTATAGAGAGTTGTTTATAAATTCTCCATAACGACAGAGAGAAAGTTGGGACTGGTCCTAAATGAGGTTTCCTTTGTTGTGTCGTTGATTATGAGGCTTTCGTGGAGATCTGGTTGCTTCTCATGGTAACATGTTGGCAGCCATGGCTGTACACCACCATCAGACACCAAGGCTGGGTGGGGGAATGTCTCCGTACCCACAGGATCCTCAGCACACAAGAGGGAAGATTAAAAGGATTCTTTTCTTTTCTTCTACGTTATCCTTTCATCAGCAGAACAGCACTGTTAAAAATGCTGAATAGTTCTGGGGCAGAAAAAGGACAATCCGAGAAGGGGAAATTACTGGAAGACGTGACTTCAATGGAGTTTCACTGAGGGTGAATGGGGTGTTGTCAGCAAGGTGACATCAGTCATTGCTGTCTGCAGATCCCATCCACTTTGGTTGGATTTAGACATGTGTACATTGTGACATATATCAGACAAGATCCCTCAATATTATGACCAAGACAGAGAATTGCTCCAAAGTTTGAGTTTGGTTCTTATACTCCTCTGACATTAGTGCATTATATAGACTCCTTCTATGTCCTATTCAGTGGGCGCCATGTAAGGGTTTATAGAAGTAGAATTGTAAGCAATGGTTCATCTCAGAGCAGGGGACCACCCATTAAAGAAATGAACATCAACTTTAGGTAAAAGGCGTGGGAGCATTCCCAGATTACTGTGACTGGGAATCAAGTGGAGGTAGTGGAGGAATTTAAGGTTTTAGGGATTAGTGTGTTTTACCATCCAACATCGTCTGTACAATACAGTAAAGAAGGCCTAACAGGCAAACTGAGGCTTTAGTGTTAAGATCTTATCAGGCTTCTATTAAAAAGCTTTGACCCCTGGGGTCACTGCTATGGTTTGGTAAGGGAAGTCTTTCCTTTTGGCTTAGCATAGTATCACCATTCAAGGTTCCAAGACACCTAGACAGAGTGAGACTTGACTTGAAGGAGTGAAGAGGTGTGAGAGCTATTTTGCATATCCTTTCCTTCCATGGTTTGGTAAAGAAACAGTGTTTGTTATGAGGGTTTCTTAATCTGCTCCATTGGCTGTCCTTTTCTAGAATTGTCAAGTATTTTAGAGACATGCTATTATGCATATACATTGCATACAATTATAAAATTCTATTTGAATTATTACCATAGGGCTGAAGATGTTAAGTGAATAGGGTACAAATGTATAGAGTAGATTCAGAGAGAGTGTCTCACCGTAGTAAAGCTCGTATAACACGGGGCAACGAGAGGGAGCAAGCGAGCGGGTAAGAGCCCGGTGGTGGGGGGGGGGGGGTTGGGACAGGAGCTGCCCTTGTGATCACTAGATCGTCCGGGCAGCCCATAGAAGATAGCGGCGGTCTACTTCTATTTCATGGAGCGACGGCAGCGGATGGCTATCGTGATTGTTTATATTTCAACGTGTTAAAAGACAATGATCAGCCGATATCATGCATGTCCGCTGACCGTTGTCTTCTATTACACAAAGCGATTATCAATCGTAACAGTCGGTATCGGCCGAATACAGCCGATAATCACTTTGTGTAATAAGGCCTTAAGTCTTTTCTATATGTCACTATATATGTATTATGTTACAATAGTGCCTGTTATAATGCACTTCTTAGACTGTAATTTATAGTTTCCAATGTTAATATTAATTGCAATTTAGTGTGATCATCCTACTTGGCAGTAATGAAAGCATCTGTAATTTCCACAAGCAGTTCAAGGGACACAACTGCCTTTATGTTCTGTAAAAAACAGTGACGAAATAGGCTGTTTAATGCAAAAAAATTAGTGTTTTTCTTATACTGGATATACTGGTAAAAAAATGGACGATTTTTTTTGTAAAATTGACCGCAATAAATTACATGTCAATTCATTTGACAGCTGTTGAAATAAAGGCCAATTTTTGACATCCTGTGTGCACTAATGGCTGGGTTTTCATTGATTATAAACAAATATGAACATTGTTACTACTAAAAAAGAACAATTATACTATGTGTGGACATAGCCTAAAAGAGACAATCTACCAGTAAGCATTGTCGGCACCTAATACTCATCATTTCATATTTTGCAAACCTTGAGTAAAGAGATAATGTGAATTGAGTTAGATCTAGCTTGTAATAAGGAACCTGAGGTCATGAATGGAGGACCAGAACATCACACATGAGGGATCAAAGAGGTGCCTGAGCTCCAGATAAGGAGGGAGAAAAGGTCAGTGGTCTCTAAATTGTAGGAAGAGATGACCTGGGAGATACCTTCAGAGCCCCTCAAGACTGCCACACACAGACACATATATTGTACGTATATATTAGAGAATTGCTAACAACACAACATCAGACTCCATATACACTCATTCATTGTATACGCAGCATCACAGTAAACTTCATCAGCTCCACAATTTCAGCATTCTGACTTCTCGAAATGTAGATTTTGATTATAATTATAGTTCTGCAGTAATCTGAAATCAAGACGTTTAATTGAGTAAATCAATGTAAAAAAAAAAAAAAAGATCTTCCCTCCCCCCACATAAGAATTAACATGAGACCAACAGCACCGCCTTGTTGTCTCCAACCCCGCCATGAATTGGAGTCATTCACAGGTCATGTGATCTTCTCACTTCTAGAAACAAACAGATTTCAATTTTCAAGGAGGCGTTAAGAGATTGATAAATGAGCCTCATGACTAGGCCACAACCACAACCTAGGCCCGAGCGCGCAAAGAAAATAAGGGAGAGGAGAATGATGAGCAGGGTCAATGTTAAACTATTAACTGGAGTAGGTTAAAGAATGGCAGTGACTTAATTCTTTGTGACCCTGGGTGTAAATTAGGTGTCCATGGCCACAGGAAAATATTTTATATGGGCCTTTTATATTACTACCAATGTCTTAGTGTGAACTGTATCTAATGATGACATCTACATCTACAAGGGTCTAAGTGCAATGGTAGAAGCTATAGGAGATGCTCAGTAGCTAAGGGTCCTAACAGTAGAAGGCCTAAAGGTGAGAGGACCATTGTTAGTGCTGGCCATGTTTGACATTCATGTTTGTATGTCCCACCATTTGGATGGGGAACCTGGGTTTGTACTTTTTAGATCTTTTGTTTTTCGAGAGAAGGAGCAAACAGCACCCTGAAGCCTTTTACCCACTTCCCTCCATTGAAATAACATGTATGTTACACCAAAGTCTAATGGTCATATTAATGGGTTAGTTGGGAGAACATTTGTCGGTCAATGGCTACCTTATGTCTATGACCAGTCAGAGGGGACATTCTATTTGATTTATCTGAATGTCCACTTTTATTGCACCACCTATAGCGGCTCCTATATGATGGAATTTATTAAAGTTCTTTTCTTCGCTGTCACCTTTCAAGTATTTTTATTCCCTCAGTTCTTCTCTGATCTATGCTGACTTCCTTTGAAATCATGGTTTTGTGTCGCTGAGCGGCCGACATTAAAAGAGTTAAAACATCATGTGACAATGTGTTCGCTGACACTTGTCATAAACGGGGAATTCATCCAAAAAGCTGCTTTAGTACAGAAAATAAAGAGACTTAAAAATGAAACCCATTGGGGAGAACATTTCCTGCCTCTTAATGAACCGTTCTACATATCCGGTAATTAGCCAGCAGGAAATATTGTCTCTAGAGGTTACAAATACTATTAAAAAAACATTGGGAATCCAGCACAGCGCCGCTGACATTGTGTTCTATATATAAAGAAGATTTTCCAAGTGTTAATTATGGTTTCCTAATAACCTTCAGTTGTTAGAGCAACAATGATAGCGATAGGTGCATGAAAAAATGACGACCTTTAGATTGAGATAGCAAAAAATTTATTACGGTTTTAAGAGATGTATTTTTTAAACAGGCAAAAATAATGCAGGTCTGTAAGCAACAAGCTGCCCACGAAAACTACAACCAACAACATGGTGCCCAAAAATTGTACACCAAAGGAAAAATATGCCATTTTAGGCAGAACTACATTTACATTTCCCTGTTGTCTACTGGTCACAGTGTTTTTTGGCCAAAAAAAAATTGGTAAAAACACCACAAAAAAACTTCTTTTCCAGAAAATCCTGTTTGACACCAATCACAGGGTGTTTCTAAACACAGGGGCTCAGATTAACTTTCGGAGTCTTGCAGGTAGGCTTTGCTTGAATCTTTTGTTCATTTTTGGTGTATTATAATAATAAATGTGAAAAAAAAAGTTATGCGCGAATATTCACACCCACTGAGAGGGAAAAGTCTGGCAAAGCCACATTAAAGGGAACACATCAGCACAATGGTGCTGATATGGCTCCCAGCTGCATCCACCAGATCGAGGATGCAGCGTCTACCAGGGTAGCTTTATACCAGGGGGTAAAAGTGTTTTACTGCGGGGTGCAAGGCCGGGAGGAGGGGGTAACTAGTCAGTTTGGCTAAAAGCTGCTTGTGACTAGTCACAGCTCTTTGTCTGTCAGCATGCAGTGCGGTAATGTTTTGTTTCAGTTTTGTGGCCTTTTTTGTGGCCTTTTAGTGTTTTTGTAAGGTCAGTGATTTTTCTTTTTTTTCTGTTTCAAAATCCAGTATGCAGTAGGTAAAGCATTTATTTCTGGCAATGAAAAAGTTGTTATTATTTGGTGAATGAAAACGTGCACCAAATTGTGATGCCAAAGCTGACACCACATGAAGATAATTCCACGCACGGCAGATTGTATCGTCCATAAATTCATTGGCCTACTAACATCTAATCCTATTTGGATGCATTGAACTCAGTTTTAGGTATAGAAATTTCAGATACAAATCTGAAAGTTGTATTAGCATACCAAGCAGTTTATTGCAGATCCTCATAGTTTCATTATTTTAAAATGTGATCATTGGCTATGTAGTTTCAAGAGGGGAAACATGTTAATAAAATGTTTCACATTTGAAAAAAAAAAAAAAATGCAAAGCCAATAACCACACTGCGAAACCAAAGCAATTTCTGGTAAAGCATTTGCAGTTTTGCTGAGCCCTGTGGTGCACTACTGCCTGTTACTACAGCGTGTGGACCTTGCCTCAGACTTCTGAATGTTAGTACTTGGACACTTTTGAGCACATTTATACAATTAAAAGCAAATAAATGTTTCCTAAAAATATAGTCTAGGATTAATGTGTCTTCTTAACCCTTTCCATGTATGAAAAAAAGCCAAGTCTGTTCTTGTACTTCTCTGTTTGATCTCTTCAAGTGCTACTATTAGCCATGCTTGCCAGGAAAGCAGAGCCAGGGTCATGCCTGTAATTCAGGGAACAGGGTGGTATCTCTCTCAGCTAATACTTGTGGATTCCATCAACATGACTTAGACCAGAGTGACCAGATCCCAGCTGCAATAAATTTCCCTATCTCAGCAAAACCTCTTTTTTTATCCTTTAAAGAGCCCCCAATAAAAACAGCTGCAAATCCAAACATAAATCAGTCCCTTACCCCAACCAGCCACTGACAGGTATGACAACTGGTTAAGATACAATCTAGACCAATAAATGGGCTCTGATTCATCTCTGGAGTCTCAAGTCACTGCATAGAGATGAGCAGATAATGCTATATGTAGAAAGCCCCAATGGTCACACTGTGTGATTCAGGGTCACAATTCACAACATGACACAATTTCACAATTTTTGACCCCTTGGCTGCTCTCTTTTTCTTTTTTTACAGAAGAGCAGAGTCCAGTGGTTGTTACTCTAGTTACTTAGGTATCTTTTACATAGGACAACTATCGACAATAAGTGTTGCTAGACCTGCATAGTGACAGAATGTGGTGAGGGGGGCCAGCAAATACTCTTAGCATAGAAGCCTGATCACAATTGTGACCACTGAAACCCTTATTGCTATGTCACTGGACCTCAGGAGGTAAGTGGTGAAGCATAAAATCAATGCATTAGAGGGGACAGTGACACAATACATTCTGGACCAACAATACATTCTTTTTTATAATGCAAATTAATGCAAAAATTTATCAAAACAGATGCAAACTGATCTCTTAAACAAACAGGAAGAACGCAGTGTGAACCCAGCCTAAAATCCTGCTTTAAAGTATTTTAAATTGGTTTGCGGTTTGTAGAATAATAGAACAAAAATGAAATAATAATGAAGAAAATAATCTACTGCCTCACTGTGTACTGACCACAAGGTGGTCATGTTCTATTCATAAATAAATAGTTTTCCTAACCTAATAAAAAATTATTCAAAAACATCCTTAACTGCAACATTGAAATGAATGGGGGTTGCCTATCTTCTATTTTGGCTTTGTATATGTTTGCAGCTGGAATGTTATTTACTGTCTTTTTTGGCCTAATCCTTAAATAAATGCGTAATTTCAAAATGAATATTAATACCTGCTTTGTAAAAGACTCAGATTTGGCTGAAATGCTTTTCTTATCCTAATAGATGTGATTTGTCTATGACTGGATGGTAATAAGGCGCTCTGGTATTCTGTAGACCACGGAGGAATTTCATATGACCGAGCAATAGTCACTAAGATCTTGTGTATTTACTATGTAGGGCCAAAAGACCTCTTTTCATATTACTACATACAATACTTGAGCTCATTATTGGCTACAGGGTAGGAAAACATTATTTTGTATATGACCAGTTTTACAGCATGGCGCTATTAGGTTTCATAGGGGCACACCACATAGCTGCTATTTTCAGTTTTTCTCAAGGTAGCAGAAATGCTGTATTTTCTACCGTAATACTGTAAAAATACTGTATTTATGTCACTTCTGACCCGCTGTTTTCTTTGTGAGGTTTGGTATGGAGGTCCAGTCACATCATACTTAAAACCAATGTTTTTATTGCACAGTGCTTGGCGGTTACTATTTGGTCTGACCTTGGCCGAGGTTGTTTTCTTCTTGTTACATTAACATAATGCTGCTTATTCTGTCTCCTTTGTTTATTTCCATCAAAAGCCACAAGCAGCTGGGATTAGATGGACCCTGGCCTGCATTGGGCAATGGGTACATATGGTTACTGTATATTGAAATTAATAGATTGACTGTTATTTAGAGGGTCCCATAACTGCTTTAACCCAAAAATGCTTCCTGGTACTCCTTTCTTTTTTTTCTTCATGTATCTCCACCGAGGGTTAATGTGTGGACGGACGGATTGCAAGCTGCCCCTGTAATCCACATGCTGTCTGTATTTTTCAATCATCCATTCTGCAAATAAGGACCATATACTGTAAGTACAGTTTTGCATTAAATGGGAAATTGAAAGGATTGACTTACACTCTATTTCTTTAGTACTAGATCTGTTATATCACACACCAGTCTTAAAAGAGAAGTCCAGCGAAAAATATTATTAAAGTATTGTATTGCCCCCCAAAAGTTATACGAATTACCAATATACACTTAGTACGGGAAATGCTTATAAAGTGCTTTTTTTCCTGCACTTACTACTGCATCAAGGCTTCACTTCCTGGATAAAATGGTGATGTCACGACCCGACTCCCAGAGATGTGCAGGCTGTGGCTGCTGGAGAGGATAATGGCAGGGGGATACTGAGGGACACAGGGCACTGGAGGGACACTGAGCATCCCCCTGCCATCATCCTCTCCAGCAGCCACAGTCTGCACAGCTCTGGGAGTCAGGTCGTGACATCACCATTTTATCCAGGAAGTGAAGCCTTGATGCAGTAGTAAGTGCAGGAAAAAAGCACTTTATAAGCATTTGCCATAATAAGTGTATATTGGTGATTCGTATAACTTTTTTTTGGGGGGGGGGGCAATACAGTACTTTAATACAAATTTTCACTGGACTTCTCCTTTAATTAAAATTCTGTGGCTGTAGGATTGGCAGATTCATTGGTCACATGCCTCTTCATGACTCTGGCACTGCAATAAACTAACATAGATTTCGGGTAGAAGTTACGGTAGCTTTCTACCATATGTTAAAGTAAATTTGACATATGTTATAGCCAGGCACCTTTTATGCAATCCACTTTCCTGGTGAATGCCGTTCGTTTATCTATACTGTTATATAGCCGTAATAGTATTGTATAAAACAGCGTTTCCCAACCGGGAGAACCAACCGGGTGCCGCGGGATCCCGGTGGGAAATGTGCTATGTCACTTTAAGCATCCCGAGAAGCTGCGGCCGCGCAGCTTCTCAGGATGCACGGATCACTTTCATGTTCCACCCGCACTATGAGCGGGCGGAACATTAAAGTAAGCAGAATATAGGAGCAGGAAGTGTCAGCATGCTGCTCCTATATTTACTCCCATAGGCCGCCGGCACTTCATGCCAGCAGCCTATGGGAGGCCGGGACGTGACCTCTCCGGCAGGCGTGATGATGTGACGTCATCACGCCTGCCGGAAGTCCCGTCCCCGCGGCTCGCAAGATGGAGCCAAAAGAGGAGGAGGAGAGCTGCTGCCTGCAGCCACAGCGCGGATTAGGTGAGTAGGAAGTTTTTTTTTTTTTTAAGGGGCAGAGCAGGGGGGATTATTAGTTCATGGGAGGCACCTCGGGGGCATTATTAGTATATGGGGGCACCACTGGGGGCATTATTAGTATATGGGGGCACCTCTGGGGGCATTATTAGCATATAAGGGCACTTCTGGGGGCATTATTAGTATATGGGGGCACCTCTGGGGACATTATTAGTATATGGGGGCACCTCTGGGGGCATTATTAGTATATAGGGGCACCTCTGGGGGCATTATTAGTTCATGGGGGCACCTCTGGAGGCATTATTAGTTTATGGGGGCACTTCTGGAGGCATTATTAGTTCATGGGGGCACCTCTGGGGGCATTATTAGTATATGGGGGCACCTCTGGAGGCATTATTAGCTCATGGGGGCACCTCTGGGGGCATTATTAGTTCATGGGGGCACCTCTGGGGGCATTATTAGTTCATGGGGGCACCTCTGGGGGCATTATTAGCTCATGGGGGCACCTCTGTGGGCATTATTAGCTCATGGGGGCACCTCTGGGGGCATTATTCGTATATGGGGGCACCTCTGAGGGCATTATCAGTTCATGGGGGCACCTCTGGGGGCATTATTAGCTCATGGGGGCACCTCTGGGGGCATTATTAGTATATGGAGGCCACCCCTGGGGCATTATTAGTATATGAGGGCACCTCTGGGGGCATTATTAGTTCATGGGGGCACCTCTGGGGGCATTATTAGTATATGGAGGCACCTCTGGGGGCATCATTACTTCATAGGGGCACCTCTGGGGGCATTATTAGTTCATGGGGGCACCTCTGGGGGCATTAATAGTTCATGGGGGCACCTCTGGGGGCATTATTAGTTCATAGGGGGCACCTCTGGGGGCATTATTAGTTCATAAGGGCACCTCTGAGGGCATTATTAGTTCATGGGGGCACCTCTGGGGGCATTATTAACTCATGGGGGCACCTCTGGGGGCATTATTAGTTTATCACAGCAGGGGATCCTACATACAGGGGGCATCCCACATTCCTACTCGCTTTACTGCACATAACACTAGACAGCGCAGTTACTTTGGGAGCCTACAGGAGGGAGAAAGGAAAGGAAGTTGCTAGAAATGTGACTCCTCAGATCAAAGAAGACGTCACCTGTGAGTCACTGTATGACGGTTTTCTTATTTTGTAGAACATTATTTAGGAGGGGTGCCCCGAGGAAAAATTTTTTTCCAAGGTGTGCCCGAGGTGGAAAAGGTTGGGAAGCACTGGTATAAAGGAAGCAGCAATATAGTAAATGCAAGTATATTCATGTACATAAGAGGCACTATTATAGTGGTTATATTCATGTACATAGAAGGGTGTAATGTAGTATATTGTAAAAACGTAGAGCAGAAACAGTACTACAGGCAGTATAGCGTAGAATGCCACATATACTTGCAAATATTTGTTGCAGACTTGGAGGACTCAGGTGGTGCTAACTAATAACGTGTATGTGATATGCAACAATCCAACCAGATAAAAAAGTTGCACTCACCAGAAGACTCGCCTTGTGGAGTCTTTATTTATGTGGACACAATAGCAAAAGCATGGTGCAGACACACATAGGCAGACACCAAAAGAAGGGTCTGCTGAAGTGCTGAGTGTGCGAAACAGGCTGTCACTGCTTTTTCTGGCTTCTGCCCATGTGTGTTCGCACCATGTTTTTGCTATTGTGTCCACATAAATAAAGATTCAGCAAGCCATAACTTCTGGTGAGTGCCACTTTTTTCTATCTAGTTGGATTGCTTTTATATAGTATATTCTTGTACATAATGGGCAGTATTATAGTAGTTATGAACTGGAGAGAATGGAACCGCTGCACATCCCATCTATGGCTGATACTAATGCCGCTAGGCCTATATTAAAAATCAACACCAGAGTGTCTGTATATGAATTGATCAAGCCATATTGCCCCGTGTACCACCACGCAGGTCCTCTGGTCCACACGGGTCCCTACGCTAACTCCACACCGTGTCGGTCAGCGACCGCCAACCCCGCAAAGCGTGCACGTGCAGGGAAGGGAGGCCATGGAACGGCCCTGCAACCCCAATGTCACAAACGACCCCAAACGACACAAGTATGGATATGGTATTACACTTACCATTGCTGCTCTCACAGAATGGGGAAGACATAGGGTCCAGACATGTGAGCACAGGCATATCCTGCTAATTTTGGTCATGTGGGTCTTATAAAGGAGTGCTAGCTGTTCAGAGAGGGAGAACTGTATTATAGTAGTTATACTCTTTGCTCTGGTTATTAAAACAGGTTTTGCTTCTGATTCTCACACTGACATGCCCATTTGGTTCTGACCCAGCTTGCTCGCTGTGTGCCCCCCCTCCCTGTGCACTTACGAAGGGACCATCCCCAGTTAGGGACCATTGCCTGTGATGAATACTCCAAGTTGGTAGGAGGGACAGGGAAGCATATACAGTATATACGTAAATAAACACAGGAAGCAGTATAATAGTAGTACCTCATACAACGTATTTTACGTAGCAGGGGCAACACTGAGAAGAGAATAAATGGAACAAATATACAGTAAGAGCTATTATATAAAGTATCTATTATAGGAATAATTTCTTTACAAATGTAAATATTTTCGTCTCAGAGTGTATGTGTGTGTGTGGGGGGGAGTTTGAACTATTGTAAATGATTTGTGTATAGTCCAGATTCTTTAGAATGGGGGAGAGCTACATTGAGGCGCTGGAGGTTACCCCCAGATGCTGACTGTTACCTGCAGATTTCTTACCCTAGCCTGCATTGCTCACGCTGGGGCTGAGCTGTCTGGGTGGGATTCTGGGTTTGTTTTCACAGGATAAATGCCATCAGAAATTACCAGCTTGCCGTGGAAGCTGAGGAAATGTTTCATTACCAGACACATGTCCTTCAATCTCGACTGGAAACTCTGGGATCAACTTTCAGCTCCAACAGACAGAACAATCTGTGTTTCAAATCCCAGATCTTGAGCAAGGAACAGGAGGGGCTGGTAGAGTTAACCCCTGCTGAGCAATCCTCCTGTCATCTGCTCAGGGCTACATAACATAAATATACTTAATAATCTTCCAGGAACTCACTACTGCCTCTACTGGCACCGAGGAGTCTCCAGCAGTGGAAGAGTTACTGCTTCCTGATACAGGGATACAATATAAAAGGGTGAAAAAGCTATTGTCCAAAAGCTTCTGGAAAGTAAACTGAGTCAGAAGATGCAATCATATTATTCAATGTGATGGTGGTGATTATAATTATTATTATTATTATTATTATTATTATTATTATTATTATTATTATTTTCTTTATCTTCCTTATTATTATTGTTATTATAATGGGAGACTTTAACTAGATTTAGAGAGATGTTTGGGATTTTTGTAGTTGATGATGAGTGTATTTTGTGTAGTGACCTCACAGCTGTTCTAGTTTTTATTTTTTATACCACTTAGTGAAACTTTGTAGTAGTAGTAGTAGTAGTAGTAGTAGTAATAATAAAAACTACGTGTAAACGCTGCAAACGATCAAGCGACGAGCGAGAAATCTGTCATTTTGATCTTTCAACATGTTCTCAAATTATCGTTGGTCGTTTGCAGAAAATTTGCAGATCGTTCCTTGTAAACATTCTTTCAACAATCTCACCTATGTGTGAGATAGGCTTAAGCGATCGCAAAACGATCGCATAAGGATTTTTCCATACAATGTAACGTTCCGTCTAAACGCTGATCGTTATAAAAAAAAAAACATTGTTCATTCAAAATCGTTAATCGTGCGATCGGGTGAATTATTGCTCCGTGTAAAAGTACCATAAAGGCCCTATTACACGGGACAATTATTGTGTGGAAAATCGTTATATTGTTCAAATTTGAACCATAATCGTCCTGTGTAATTACAGACAAGGATAGAAAAATTGTTTGTGTGTCGTCGATCATTAACTCTAAAATCATGGCTAATCATTCGCTGTAATTTCACATTCGTTCGCTTTAATTCCACATTCGTTCACTAATCGTTCAGTGTAATTCCAAATTGTTCCATCATTAGCTGGGATCAGATGGAGTAACCGATCGTAGTAACAATCTTAACTTACAACTATCAATCTGTGTAATATGGTGAACGATTTTGGGTTAACGATAAACACTATTGTTTGCGATCATTTATCGTTAATCATTAAAAATCATAGAGTGACTCTATTGACCATTGTAATTCCAACCACTCTGTATAATCCTTGTTCCTGTGGCTGGAAATATCCGAGTTTCCAGTGACCAGTGACATGCAGACAAAATTAAGGAAGGGGAGAGGTCACAGGTCACTCTAGAGGTAAGAAAGTCTGGCGCCTTATAAGGTGCATGATGCTCTAAAAAACTACAGCCCCTGGAAAAAATGATGGAGTCACCACATAAGCCAAACCCTTAACGTTTTTAATTGTTACCAAATACACAAATCACAGATAGCACAAATTAATTGAATATCTGACCCAGATTTATCAAAGGGTGTAAAATATACATGGATGTAAACTGCCCACAGCAACCAATCACAGCTCAGCTTTCATTTTTACCAGAGCTGAAAGCTGAGCTGTGATTGGCTGCTGTGGGCAGTTTACAGCAGTCTATATTTTACACCCTCTGATAGATCCCCCCCCCCCCCCCCCGTCTTCATAAAACATCCCTTAAATAAATGAAAGGCAAATATGTTTATTAATGGCAAATGTATCTCCACATTAACTAGAGTAAAGTGATCACTCAAAGTTGAGGAAAACATATTTAGGCTATGTTCCCACTTTGGGAACATATCGGGCAAAAGTGGCCATCTCGTTGTATGGACAGCCATTAATAATGATCATGATCTATTAAGTGGCCATCTATATAACAAGATGACCATGTTTCCCTGATATATTGTTGAAGTGGGAACATAGTCTTAAAATCATTAAAAAAAAAAACAGTTAGTAGTTTGATGCTATTCCTCGAGCTTAAATGATGGTATGAATTTTTGGAGCCATGGATTATTTGGAGCAACATTTTTCATCATGGTCAAGTGGTTGACAAGATGGAGCCATAAATGTTTAATTCGTTTGAGACTGAGACTGTTTGAATGTCAAACTTTCCTGAAGAAAAGTTTTATGACTAGCATGATGCATTATCCTATATAATATATACTGCTAAATTATTTCCTTACTAAACCTATAAAATAGTTTCCAAAATTTCCATGCACACTTGTGCCTTGGCTTTTGAGGTAATTTTTCCAATTTCCCCCATTTTCTTAAGGCAGTCATCTTCATTACAACAGCACTAGTAAAAAAAATATCCAGCATTTTCTCTGTGGCCAAGGCAGATTGGTGATTTATCACTATCATTGTAATTTTAATCTCCACACTCAATGGTCACTTCTCTTTAACCTACCATAACTTGATATTTTTCCTGTTTAGCTGTTATTGTCTTATTTGTTTCCAGTGGCAGATTATATTGTGGGCAGTGGGAGTAGTCATCTCCAAAGGGTCAAGCTGTCCGGAGAGCAAAAGAAAGCTAAGGCCTTCTGCTTCCCAGCGATAAAACTTTTTCAACCCTCCCCCCCTCCTTCCATGATCATCACATGCAGGCAAAACACTCCTGCAATATCGGAGACACTGTGCAGCTATTGGACATCACATGCAGACAAAATTATAACTTAGCCCCACCCCTCCATGTCTAGGAAGGCTTACTGCTGAGACATGGAATCTCAAGAAGTAAGCACTGGGGAGTAAAGATGATCGAACAATGCTAATTTTCATTACCTAGGTAATAGGCTGTATCCCTGTTTTTTTCAGGCGGTACTCGGCCTGTCTCCACCTTCCCCGCGGAACAGGAAGGCAGCAAGAGTCAAATCCCCACAGTTCGAGTTCGAACGAACGTGAAAATTAGCGTTGTTTGATCATCTTTACTGGGGAGCAGAAGGCTTCAACCATCTTCTAGTGACTGGACAACCCCTTTAAGTTTCATTTGGCACTAGCAGCAACCCATTGACTTACAGGTATAAGGAGAGTCAGTCATAGCTCAGTCACATTGAATGGATAAATATCGTTACATGCTGAACTATTCTTTCCATCAAATTTGCAGAAACAGTTGACGGGGCTCTGAGGAGTGCTTCTGATGGGACTGTGAACTTAGCTATTCAATGACTGGTTTTAGCTAATCACTGCAGTTAAAGTGTCACTGTCATTAACATTTTTTTTGCAGAAATCAATAGTCCAGGCTAATTTTAAGAAACTTTATAATTGGGTTTATTAGCCAAATATGCCATTATCTGCATGTAAAAAGCTTTTCCCCAGGTCCTCCCTCCTCTCCTTTCTGCCATCTATTCCTCAGAATGAGAAAATCTCGACTGTTTTTTCATCAGTCGGACCTGTCAGGTCTATGAAGAGGGGAGGGGGGAGGGGGAAGGAGCGACATTAGCCGGCAGCTGAGAGCCAGAACAAAGGATTACTCAGCAGGGGGGCTATTCAGAGCCCTAATTAGAGGTCAGAGAGGTCCATGGTGACTGTCAGAGGAGAGAGCCCGCAATGTGAATGTAAATGAACTCTTTGTTGTTCTGTTTTGCTGCTTTTACTTTCTCTCTCCATAGGAAAACCATGAAGACAGGGGGGAGAGCTTCAAACAACTTTTTCATGATAAAAATTCATTTTTCAGCTAATAAAACCAATTACAAAGTTTCTTAAAATCGCCTGTACTATTGATTTCTGCAATAAAAATTTTAGTGACACTTTAAGTATTCAACCTATAGTATAGGCCACTAGGCTTATTCCCTCTTGCTGTTGGCTGAATGGTCTGTGAGATACAGGAGGCTTGATGCCACGTGATTTTTGCAGGCAGCATAAATTCCTACTAAAGTTAGGAGGTAACTCCTATTGGTGCTATTGGGTGAGGGGATTTGGTTGGTGGTGCTTTAACAGTTGAAATGTGATGAAGAAGGGGCTCAGTGTGCAAAACAGTGTTTTATTTGTTTTTTTCTGTACTTTGCATGTACTATGTATAATTCAATTTTCCAGTCATATTGCTTTTTTATCTCTATGCTTTGACCACTTCTTTAGGCTACCTGTATGTTTTTTTCTATTTATAACTATCTCATTTTACTTAAACTTACACTAGATTTTACACAAAGCTGACTGGGGACAGCCAACATCTTTGTCACACCCTAATTTCAATTTCAAGTTTTATAATCCTTAATTTTGTTTCATTTGACATCTCCCTTATAGAGACCATGGGGGACATTTATCCAGACTGGCGTACTCATATGCCAGCCCTAAATAAAATAAAGCCATCCTCTTTTCTCCAGACAGATTTATTAAGAGACGCACACCTCTTAGTAAATATGGCCAGCCCTGCACCCAACGCAGGCTTTGTGCAATAATCTACACCTGCTTAGAGCAAGTGTAGATTTTTGCCTGGCCTATGCCTTAATAAATCAGATGCGGCCTTCTCTTTGCCTTGCTGTGCCAACACTTGCTGCTCCCCCCCCCCCCCCTCACTCTTCAGGTAAGTGGGGGCTACAGCTTGTGTTCGCCAGGAAAGGTTGGGCAAAAACTGCCCCTTTTCTGTGGCATATGCCAGGGGCACATGATGATAATTCTCCCGCATGCTTTCTTTAAGTTAGCTATGTCTAACAGTTGAAGTCTGTAAGCGTTCCATTTTATGGCAACTTTGCCCTGGACACAGCAACTAGCACGTAGTAGTGTAACCGTATTCACAGTTATTACCTGTGATTTAGTGTGATGCTGCAGTCCTTGGCCACATGGCCTGTGTTGTGGAAAAAGTCACTATGTAGCTCCAGCCTTAACTGCAGACTATTTTGCAGTTTTAGGCTATGTTCACACTACGGATGAGACCGGCCGTTCCGTGACTCAGCCTGGCCGGCCAGATGATCTTTCCTCCGTGGAGCTCTGATGCGGGCGCATCAGCACGCGCCCGCATCAGAGCTTCCCATAGCCCACAGTGAAGCAAGCGGCAGGAGCCGCTCGCTTCACTGTGTGAACTGCCAGGTCATTCTGCGGACAGAATTAATTGAATTCCGTCCGCAAATAATGGACCTGTCAGTTGTTTGCTGCGCCGCATGGGAACCGGCCGGAGCGTATACGATGTGTGTACGCTCCGGCCGGGATCCTATAGCAAACAATGCTATGTTCCGACCCGCAAATCTACGGCTGTAGTTCTGCGGCAAGACAGAACCTTAGACAAGCTGGCATTGGTTTTAAAAAAGAAAATTACAAGATGATTTCATGGATTTATATGATCATTCAATATATTTTTTTCTCTGCTTAATCTGAAAAGTATATCCCATTAATTGTAAGAATTTCCTTTCATTTGTTTGGGGTACCTTTTTTTTTTTTTTTATAAAACTAGATCAATCAGAACACTCTTTTATGTTGTGTCAGGTAAAAAAGTCATATGAACCACCACCAATCTGTGAGTCCATCAGATTTGTCAAGGGGCTTTCTCTCATCAGTACATTAGATTTTAAAATCTCATGCATTTGTATAATCATTTTTATCCTTAGCATTTTCTGTGTGTACAAGGTTGTGTTCCTGTGTGTGTGGAGCAGCTGGAGCAGGAGAACTTGCAGCAGACACAGTAGAGGTAAACACATCCCTGGTCAATGAGCAGCTCTGGACAGATGAGCAGGGACCACACACAACCCCCCAGCAGACCACACAGGGACCCGCCAGCCTCACTGACAGCACTTTGCACGCAAAGCTCCCCACTCCCTCTCAGAGCTGGAGCCTGGGCTGGGGGCTGGAGCCTGGGCTGGGAGGCTGGAGCTCTCACACATTTCCTGCTTTCTACATTGCTGGGTGCTATTGAAGGATGCTGCATCGGGACTCCAGTATACTTCTTGTAGCTCATTTCCTGCCCACACATGGGTCTGATTAGAGTGCAAGCTCTGCTGGTTAGCCTGATGACTTCTTTCAAGGACCATTACATTCTGTGACGAGTGATTGTGGAATACTGTGCATGATAGAAATATACGGGAAATTGTACAGATTGTAAAGGAATTCTAAGTCCATTGTCTATAAATAATCCTGGATTTTAGTAACAATGAACACTATTAATAATAAAGACCTCATATATACGGGTTCACAAAATCTTTATGGTGGCACAAAAAGACCACGGAGATCTTGCGGCTTTGTACTAAGGAAGTGCGGGGACTACACTGTGTGGTGTTGTATTAATCAGGTATTCAATCCTGGAGGCAATGCTAATTTCTCAGGACATGTTAATATGGAGTATCCACAATTATTTCTTCTGCCAGTTTTTGTATTAATTGGACAGAAAAATATTGTGTATGTCCGCTATTGAACATTTTAATCCTAATTATGTCAAAAATTCACTTAGTTTAAAAAATAAATAATTGCAACAAATGTTACCTATTCGTATTCACTTAGTTTAAAAGTATAATATATAAAGTAGTAACATGTCCTTAAAACAGATGAAAATGTATTAGTTTATTTCTCCATTCCTCCTGCAGATTTTTATTTTTTTTATTTTAACAAAAAAACATAAAACAAGATAAATGCCATGGGAATTTTCAGTTACAAAAATACTACAATTGTTGTAAACCCATTTTATCCTAAATCTTCTGTGTTATACATGTGGTATATTGAAATGGAGATTTCTGAGAATAATGGTATATTTTTTTTCTCCTTCTATGTGGGTGTCTTTTAATACCAAGTCTATCATTCTAGATAGAACTGAGATACAAAAATAAAATAATAAAAAAGTAAATAGCAAAAATAAAGCAAGTACATCAATAACCCTCCTCTCCTACCCAAATGCAAAATGTTATAGTAGGGTACAGTACCCCCACCCCCTAGCACAGATCCAGTCTGTTTAGTCAAGTGCGCTATGTCGTGGCACAGCAGAGAGTAAGTGCTTTCCTATTATTTGACAGAGAAGTAAGTAAAAGGTAGTCCAAGTGTGAGTACTGCTAGCAAACAGCCCAGCTCTGGTTCTATCCCCTTAAATGTAGAGAATGAAAAAAAAAAAGCTGTGCATGATGTAGAAGTCTCTCCAAAGCTCAATAACAGTAGTAAACACACTGAGGGATAAACAAACTACCACTACCAATCAACCACTTTTTTCATAATTCACCTTTATTACCCACGAGCCATAACATTTTTTATTTTTCTGTTAAATTAGTCATATGAAGGCCACTATTTAACCTACTATACAACATACAGGGAAACAAAAGGCAGGAATTGTGGCATTTGTTTTTTTTTTTTTTTTTTTTTTTCAGCATGAATTCACCATGGGGAATTCATAGCGAATTGCACACTTAAACATTATTCCATCTACATCTTATGTCTAGGCAAGAGGAGTATTGTAACCACAAGGAAATGGGTTTTGTCCATGTAAACAAATATTCCTCCCTGATAAAAGTAATTGGAATTTCTATGTGTGGTCAGTTTTTCTCTCATGCCATGCCTGGTTGGACCTCGGTGCGGTCCTTGGCTCATGGTATACGGCCGAGACTGCGCTCCTCGTCATGATATAGTATTTGAATTCTATGTTTCATTTGCACCAGTCTGAACACTGTCTGAACCCAATTTCTTCTGCTTTGGTAATTGAGTCTCTACCACACCCATCTCTTCCCTGCCGAGTTCCCTGGTCATTTAATAGTTAACTTTTGTTTTACTTGTAATTGACATCCTGCCTTTCAACTCACTCTTTTCTTTGTCAGTCTGTTCTGTGTGTCTGGTCCAATCACGTTCTGGTCCCTGGCTTCCTATAAAATGTTCATATGTCCTGTAATCTATGTTAGCTATTAGTCTCACCTGAGCCAGCTAAGCATACCCTGTGTTTAGTATCTCTGTGTCTCTTTATCTGGTTACCCTGATCTCGGCTCTTGTACCTCTGACTACACTGATTCTGATTCTGTACTGCATTGTCAGTTCAGTTTGACCCTGGCCCATACGACCACCCTTTGGTGTTTTGTCTGCCTTGTCTTTGCCCAGTTGCCATCTAGGGCTGTTTTGAGGAAAGTAGCCAGGGACAGGTGGGTGGGGCAAGTCCAGGGCTCACTGTCCGTGTCCTCCCCATACCCTTCCTGGTCATCCCATGGCAGCCTAGTTGACATTCTCAACATCTACTTTTTTAATGCAGGAGGACCTCTTGTGCTCACGGCATATGAGGAGGGGGTTACCTTGTCTGCAGCTGATGGGGGGGTTAATACTTTTTAACAGAGCTGCTATAGGATATTAGACAGTTGCTGATTAATGTATTTTGCATGCATGGTTCCTATAGGAAGACATAGATTTGGAGGATTAGGGGTCATTTAGGATGATGGGAATATTCAGCGTAATTTCACAGCATGTCAGGTAGAGTTTCCCTAATGTGCCTGTATGGTTATATATATTCCAGATTGCTTCCTGGTTGGCCTCACCCAGGGAGGTAGAGAGGTCTGTAAAGTGAGACTGACAGGGAGCCCGGCAATGTTTGCAGAGTCTTCACTGTGACCTGGGGCAGGGAGAGGAGTGAGCCTTCAATCACAATTAGCAGGCCAGACTGCAGGGCAATTAGCAGACAGCTTCCTCTGACATGTGCAGGTCAACAGCTAACACAGCACAGGGGCTGCTGGCCATGAAGTGATAGGTGCCTGCACGCAATGCTGATGAATTGCTTGATTTACAGTTAATACGTCATATTATACTGGGAGGACTGGGGGTGTTGGTTCTGAAGGCAGAGATCTCAAACATCATCCTGTAATAGGAGCAGATTAACATAATTTCTAATTTTATTGAAAGATTCAAACTATTCATAATGTTACAATGAAATGGAAAAAAAACCTTACAAATTGCTTATGTATGTAACACTTGCTTTTAAAGATAATTAATGAAATTTTGGATTTTAACCTAATATCCAAACTTCACTGTAGAGGACGACAATAAATCTCATGCAGTGAGCCGATGACTGCTATCTTGTATGTCTACATTCATTACGTTACTTATCCTGAGATGTGTAGTAATATAGGAAAACTCTAGAACTGTACTCACTATTCTGCTGGCACAGGTCAATATGTACATACATTACACTGCTCATCATTTACTGAAGTTACATGATGCTGAATTACATTCTGTAGTATACTTCACCCAAAATTTTGTAGGCTTTAGTATTGAAATCTCCAACATTTCCTGCTTATTCAATGTAAATAATTTGAAATGCTGTTTCCCCATATATCATTTTGTTGTAGAAGTCTTAGGGTTCCCAAAGACATAACAACAGTCTTTGGTTTTGAAGAATAGACCTTTAGCCCAGAGGTTTCTTGTAGACACCAAAGGCCCTAATGAGCCTCTAAATGTACTTTCCTCTTTCACAGCATATTTACTTGATTTATACAGTTAATTCAGAAAGTGTCTGGTGATGCACAGAAAACAAAAGAAATTTTCATTAGCCGAAAGTGTTTTTTATTCTTTAATTAGAATTCATTACATTCTAGATTTCATGTCGAGTTCCTGAGGGCACAGACATTTGTAGTGCAGAACTTTGAGACAAGTATTTTTCCCTAGGTCCTTACTTAAAGTCTGGAACAATATTCTATGACTTCATGTAGAAAAGGTCAAAAGATCTAATATGGGTTCAGGCGGAAAAAAAAGGAACTTGGTCTTTGCCTGGCAAGGAAATTGCTCCTAAGAAGACTACAATGAGCCAGGAAAGTGCATGCAGTATGTGAGTCAGTGCAGTTTAATCTTGGCATTTAACCGGCTGAAAAATGACTGTAACTTCCTTTTTGGGGAACTGAAGAGGCAAAACTCTTAAGAGATTGTGTGTTCCAACCTCAGAGACTGGAGATTGGCAAGATGTTTGCAAACCACTCCGGCTCATTGAGAGGGAGGCTCATATATTCCCCCAAATCTAAGTCGAGAGCAGCGGATTTCCCCTCTTGTTCTGTGACCTGTCGTCCTCTTCCTTTAATGCCCTTTTTCCCTAAAAATGTAAGAGCAAAGTGGAAAATAAAGTTTGACTGGCATATAAGTGGAAATAATAAGTGATGTGAACAGCTTGCGGATACTTAAAGGAAATGAACGTGTCCACTGGGACAAAGACTAATTCCACACAATCTGAGCCACAAGTAGGAAGAGACTGTGCAGGACAGGATTACCTTAAAGGGAATGTGTCATCCCAAAAAATTACACATTGTTTAAAGTGTCACTGTTGTTATAACTTTTAAAATCTAAAACAACAGTAGATGTGATATAAAGCAAGTTTGCAATATACAGTCATTATTTTTTTTTGTTATCATGCTGTAAAACAAAGCTAAACTGACCAGAAATCCAGGTCCAGTCTCCAGAAGGCAGATTTTCTGTGCTGGTTGAAAAAAACAGACTAAACACAGGAATTCCGGCCAGTACAGAGAATCACAGCTCAATGTGTCCGTCAATTACATGACTGCCTTCTCTCTGTGAGCAGTCAGATGACCTGGGATACACAGGACTTCCTGTTTTCAGACTCTTTGAGAAGAAAAAGGGTCAGAAAACAGGAAATGACATGTTCTCTATGAAAAAAATGAGTTTAAATTGCGAACTTGCTTTACATCACATCTTCTTTTGGTTTAGCTTTAGAAAGTTATAACGACAGGTACACTTTAAATCAAGTTTTTATATTAAACAGATGTTTAAAGAACTTTTGGTGATGTTTTTTCAAATTTTTCATTTTACTATCTATATTATAAAATAATCCTGTAATCTTGCAGCTTTCATTCTCACTAGGTCTAAGGGCCCTTTGACATGGTATGCGTTCATTGATATTCGGCCGTGTATGCCAGCAAATAAACAACGATAAGCAAGATTGCTTTTCCAAAGTGCCTTTCTAAATCATGATAAATCAACCAGGCTGCAGGAATGATCGATTTTTTTTTTTTGGTGGCCATTTTAATACTTCGTTATTTTAGAGACGTGCTGCCGATTATTTTACCACTTGCATGTAAGATGTAAACAGCTAAAAAAAATTACAAGCAGAAAATAGAAAGATTAGAAAAAAAACATGTTTCAGTACCTGGCTGTAATCAGTAAAATAAAGAAAAAGAGTAAAAGAAAATGTAGGTGATACATGCCTGTTAAACTAGAGCAGGAGGGGTTTTTCGTAGTAGACACGGATTTTCAACGATTTGCAACAATGGCCGTGATTCATAGAAAATTTATGTTGCAGTGCAGTTAATGCAATCCTGAGGGGAGTGTATACACATAGTATACACATGTCAGTTTTGTGCGTCCCCTATTCATTGAATAGTGGCCGTACAGAACTGTCAGTTCACACAATGGAAAGTCTGGCCACAATTTCCTTGTTTGTTGTGGTAAATTGGGATACGGGCACACACGGACGCACCCGCAACCCAATTCAACAGAAATGAAGTTCATCCGGCCGGCCCTATTTTTTGTAGTCCCCTCACATGTCTTTTTCACTGTGGTTTTTCCCCCGAACACACCTTATAGACAACCCAGCATGAAATGTAATACTGCAGGCTAGGCATATATCAGATGATTGGGATAATATTCATTTTATCTTAACACTTTATCTATAGCAGACACATAGTTTCCTTGTAGACATAATCCCCCCCCCCATTAAATCCCCCCTCCCATCTCGACGCTGTCTTAATGCTACTTGTATTTCTTAACCCATCTTTCCAGGCAGTGAGAAGATCCATTTTTCAGAAGACTCCTCTTCTAATAAATGAAACATAGCTTTGGAAGCAGTGAAACTGTGGTCAGAACTTTTCGTTGCCTCCTACATTCCAAAGCTGAGAGAAGATTAATGAGTGACGTCTTAATAGAAATCTGGGGGGTTCTTGTAACACGCAATCTGATTTTCTCTGGAGCTGCTGATGCTGAAGAGGAAATCAAACTGCAGTGCAATAGGCTCACATAATAAAAGCACTTGTAAGAAAAAAAAGACAACAAGAAAAAATGAAAGGCGGTAAAAGAGGAAGATGGATGAGAAGGGACGCGTGGAAGGATAAAATGAAAAAAAAAGGATAGACAAAACATTAGAAAAAAAGGGAAGGAAGGGAAATAATGGAGGGAATGTAGCTAGAAGGAAGAGAGATTGGAAAGGACCAAATATAGGAAGGATGGGAGGGAAAGAAGGTGGAGCAATGGAGGTACTGAAGGGAAGAGGAAGAAGGAGAAAATAAAGTAGAAAGAAGTGCAATATGGGGTACATATAAATTGGAAACAAAGCCTGGCTGGGCCAAGTCATTGTACAGCTGGGTGTGGACAGGCTGTTCCATGTTTCAAAGTGCCAGTCCAGTTGCTTGGGGGTTTTACATAGAATGATCTTGGTAGCAGGATTCACCCTAATACTGGTGCTGGGTGCCGTAAAAGCTTAGTTGCTCTGATATTGACACCTGACTCGGAGGTTGTAAAATAGATAGAACGTTACTCTTAACTAGATCCACTTAATAAAGCCAATTCACAGGGTTTGTCACAAAGCAACAAACAGTTCCAATGTCTTTGTCATAACTGACCATTGCAATGAGATGACCAGTGTCTGTTAACCCAAAACATAACACAGAAATGATCCCTATGAACTAGTTTCATATAGGTTCTTATTTATTAGTGGAAGCCTGGAGTGTGGGAGTCTCAAGAAAGCTGTCGGATCTGCTACATTTGAGCCTAATCACTCCATGTTACTCTTGCAATTTATGAGCAGCAGTGTGATTGACAGCTAGGTATTCCCAATAGGTTCTGTGGGTGCTGACCCCTGTGGCAGACGAGTAGGAAGCCTAAATCAATATACTCACAGTGGTTTGGAGGGAGAAGCAATGGTCCTTGGACTCAACAAATGTCCAATGTTAAGAGACTACAGGGGCCCCTTTATGGCCATAAGAGAGGAAACCTGATCTGCTCTAATCTGAACATCTACATGCATCTGTTTAGAAGCACATTAGGGGCTGAATACTCCAAAATTGGATCAGTTTCTGGAACTCACCCTGCAGTCCTCAGTGTTATAGGGGGACCTGTTATATGAGTTCCACATTGATTGATATATGAAGATGAGCATGGGGGCAGTGAACAACTTATAGTCCGACTCTCCATAACAATACATTGTTTTCACCTGCCTCGTATTCAGTCCCCTAATGATTAAAATTGGTGATGCCAGTGAGTAAAAGATTACCTCCAACTTAAAATGTTAATGAAACTGTGTCTTACTCTACAACAAGGTGTACACTTTGCCTGTTAGAACTTAAAGTGACACCGTCACCTCCTTTTTGCAAGTGGGCAGAGCCTCGCGACATTAGCACCACTTATCCCCGCCCACCATGCCACCATTGGCCCCGCCCCTAGTTGGCCATTGGAACAGGCTGGCCTAAACGCAACGGTGGCCCAGTGGATGGGGTTAAGTGGCGCTATTGCTGCGAGGCCCCACCCACTTAACACAGTCTGCAGTTGATAAAAGATCACTTTTTACTTGAACAAGCACCATGACGTATGATATATATCATATATCATATATACATATGATAAAAAAATAAGGTATGAAAACCGCTAAATTTACCCTTTACACCTGTGTAGAGATGTCAGAATGCACAAAGGGGGTGACTGTCACTTTAAGACTTAGGAGCCTATTGCAAGTTGCACTCTTATAACGTGTTTTAGAAAACACCCGGACGTCCATTGCCTCCTGTAATTACATATACGATAATAAAGATACAATTGTCGACATACAATATCTAATATTGCAATAGCTGAGTAAGGGAAAAGAGAGGTAGGGTTGAAAAGGGTAGGAAGGAAGGGAAGTTTGAGAAAGTTGGTAAAAAAGAGAGGGGGCAGGGAGGGGGAAAGCAAGTTGGGAAAACAAATACATAATATATATTTTTTTATCTTCTGGAAGCCCCAAATGTATTTTTTTTTAAAGGGAATCTGTTAACACCTGGGCCCTACGAATCAAACCAAGGCAACAAAAAAACAACAAAAAAAACTGAGGTTGGTCTTTACACAGATGATTTACCCTTAGACCACAGCTCCAACACAATTAGGCTATGAGATTCAACTATGTCTGAGTTTTTCTTTCAAACATAACCTGCCTACAGAGGACTGATCTGCAATCAGAGACACAAGCTGACGGCGTGACAGAGCAGGAGACTGGGCAGCAGAGATTATTCATGAAGAAAAGGAAGCACTCCTGCCTGCAGATGATTTTTTATTTTCATGGGACTTCTCCTTTAAGTTGTAAAAAAATAATAAATAAAATAGCAACATTATTTAAAAAACTGCTAAAATAAAGTCCCAGGTTTCTATAATCTTGCTCAGTCAAGGCTCAACAAGCATGATTATCAAGGGGTTAATTTAATTAATTTAATTTAGATCAATTCTTATCCCAATGGTTGTTATTCATTTATTTTCTGGATTTCCTGCCCAGTTCAGAGCCATGCCAGCTGCCAGATACCCCTGTGCCCTGTGCTGTGCAGACCAATGTCCTGCAGAATTCCCCAGATAAACTCCTCAGTAAACGCCAACTGGAATCACTCACACAGACCATTAGTCTTTTCTGCGGATAATCCCCAAATAATAGTCGACATAAACAGACCTGGAGAAATGTTTTAAAGGCCGAGGATTTACTGTATTTGACATTTCTAAATTTGAAAATTTACAGCATTAAGGCCATTTTTTTGGCAGTCTCAGGCGGTGGAGGACTCTGATAAACGTGCAATAATGATAGGAAGAGCTGCAGTTACAGACCATAAACCTCAGTGTCCTCATATAACTTTACTATACACTTCTAGAAACCAAGTCCCAAAGGAAGGCAAAGTGGTCTTCAGCAGAACTTTTGTTGATGTCCGAGGAGACTTTACAGAGGTTTTCAAATTTATAGCAAAACTGCAGTCAGTAAAATGTGTTGTGTTGGCCCTAGTGGCCTACCCTAAACTGTAGTTGTCCTACAGACATTACAGGACCATGAAAAATGTGCCATTTTTAGACAGGGAATAAGGGTTAAGGCCTGATCATAGTGTTTTCATAATCATGTTGCAGGTCTGTTGAGCAAATTATGAAACACTGAGGGTGAGAATAATTTTATCCAGTCTTTTCACCTGAATCTAACTTTTAACAGTTGACTTTATTTCCTTAAATATGTTGTGTTTTTAGAAAACTCATTTAGAACCCTAATTCACTAACCAATAGGAATCTACACCCAAACTTTTCTTAGGTGATGGGAAATGCAAAAGAAAGCAATTTTGCAAATGCTTTGCATTAGCAAAATTGCCTTCTTCTGACAGTTGACCCCATTTGACCCCTTGGAGACATGTTAACAGTGGTTGCTAAAGATCCAGACCACTGCTCATCTATGACAGCGGTGGCCAGGCAGTGACAGGACTGGTAGTGACAGGAGTGTGTTGGGAGCTGGTATGTTTTTATTTTTACTATGTCTCCATCTGACATGTGTAATGTCAGATAGAGCCAGAGCAGTGTCAAGTCTATTTGGCTCCGCAGTGCTGTGTCCTGTCCTCCCAACCCACCCCGAAACCACCCCCACAAACTAGGAAATGAGAGTGGGGCATGGCAGGGCCGATCTGAAAGGGGGAGGTGGGACGACCCCTTTAACATGTTTATCCAGTATGTGGACATGCTATTGAGTTTGATAGTAAATATAGGAAAAATTTGTGGGGCTAAATATAGTCACAGATTTTGTGATAGCAAACTAGTTAAAGCTGACAAAATGGGATGTTTTGACTAGATTGTTATTGTTTGGAAAGAAGTTGGCTGTGTTAAAAAATTTTGGACGATTGTTGGAAAAAAAATCTATAGTTAAAATAATAAAATCTCTGAATGTACCTAGGACATTCCCAGAAAATTTGTTTATTCTTTTGCCAAGGTCATGTTGATCATGTATGGTAATTTTGAACAGTCAAAATGTGTAAGCCTGTGTCTGTGAGACTATCACTTGTCCGGCTAATGTTTGTTTAGTGTTTTTCCTATGTGTATGGCCATTTACAAAAAGGGATTGCTCAAGATGTAAACTTCAATTCCTTTGCCACCCTATCGGCTGATTGTCTTTATGTAACATTCACTGAGCAATATTAAAGGATGCAACATTAGCTGTAATCAAGCGCCAAACTGCTAGATAGTAGCTTGCTTACCGATTACATGGCTTCTTGTTTGTGTAGCAAGGTATGCATGGACATTGTTACTGTGTCCGTGTAGTCCTTGCTGTATATATAGAAAATAATAAAGGAATACTTATGTCAACGCTCCCCATTAGGGATGAGCGAACATTTGAAAAGTTTGGTTCGGTTCGGTTCGATCCGGCGAACTTTGCTATAACGGCTGAATAATTGCAGCTACAATAGTGGGAGTCTGATAGGGTATAGTTTTGTTTACTTGCAGTTGCTATTACAATGAAAAAAGTGGAAACAAAGTGCAAAAATTGTGGGGAAAAAAAATAGCCAAGGTGTAAGTGATTACACGGGACATAGGACACAAAGTTCCCAGTAGGGTGGAAAACAGACATTTGACAGTGGAACCAGCAGCAGTAATTGAACTGTATTGGACCCAGTATGGCTGAGAAAAGACAATTGAGGGAGGAGGAGGCAGCAGCACTTGATTGCACCCAGCCCAGTATGGTTGAAAAGAGACTATTGGAGGAGGCGGCACTACTTGATTGCACCCAGGCCAGTAGGGTTGAGAACAGACTATTTAAGGAGGAGGAGGAGGCAGTACCTGGTTGTACCCAGGCCAGTATGGTTGAGAACAGACAATTGACGGAGGAGGAGGAGGATGTTCAGCCTTGGAGTGGTGGCCTGGGAATCCTCGCTGATTCAAGAACACGAGTGGGCTGATGTAGTTGATCCCATAGTCATGCCTACTCACAAACAGAGTCGCGTCCTCAAAAGAGATCAACAATTATCAGGACATGTTCAAAGAAACCTGTGCACTATGAGGTTTATCACATGTACCATACAAGGTGTATGACTCTGCTGCACTGCAGAGATAATGTTCCTGGGCTACAACACTTCCCACCGTTATTTGACCTGGGCTCAGCCATTCATATATCTCCGTTCACCGAGGCTCACAAAATGGAGGACAGCCTGATAGCACCGGGCCTGACATAGTTGGTAAGACATCGGGGCAGGTTGGACTGCAGTCAAAGCGGTGGATGGTTCCAACGTGGTGGAGGCAGAACTGCCCCCCTAAAGCACCGGGGAGGTGACAGTGGCAAGAATGGGCTAACTTTCTGATTCTCTTCTGGGAGGATGTTGACCCAATGGGCAGTAACAGACATGTACTGCCCTTGCCCATAATTAAAGGACCAGACATAAGCACTGGGGTGCACAGTCTTGGACACCAAGAATCCCAATGAGTCGCCAACATTTTTCTACACAACTGTGCAGTGATGGGACAGCAGATGGGACTAGGGATGGTCCGAACCGAGTTCGGTTCGGGTTCGTACGAACCCGAACCCTCGGTAATGACTCCCGCTGTCTGCCCTCCAGCGGGAGGACCGCCTGGAAAACTGGGATACAGCCATAGCCATAGGCTGTATCCCAGTTTTCCAGTCGTTACTCCCGCTGGATCCACCCGCTCCATGGAGCGGGCAGACAGCGGGGATCTGCTGCCGGGCGTTCGAGTTCATACGAACCCGAACCTCGGCAGGTTCGGACCATCCCTAGATGGGACTTTTTTTTTTTTCTGGGACAGTGATGGGACTTTTTTTGGACTGTTTTTTTTTAAACTTTTTTGATTGCGGCTAAATGGGGTTCTCCTGTTATTTTTTTGAAGCTTTATTGTAAAGATATAAACTGAGATTTTCACTTAATAAAGTAGATCAGCTTGAACACTGAAGTTGCTTTGATGTGTCTTGGTTGATACTCACAGACAGCTGTCACATTACATTTTGTATTAGGCAGCACCCAGGTATATCTGAGGAGACTAATTTAAGGTCTCACCCTAACAGGGGTGACGGCACACATCTTGATATTCACAGAAAACCAGGATACAAGGGATTATAGGAGTAATAATCCCTTCTATCCCGGTCTATTCTGTGATTTTATTTGTTGTTGTTTTAACTAGATTTGTTAAGAACTTTTAGTAAAGTTTGTAACGAATCTGGTTCGTTATGGTTCGGTTCACTCATCCCTACTCCTCATTGTCTTTCTGGCTTCTCTCTACTCACTGCAGCCACCGCTGACATGTCTTTGCTTTGACAGGCAACTCACTGGCCAGGAGGGGACAGCGATGCTGCCAGTGAGTGGTTGGGCTTCCTGTCACTTCAGAGATTGCCTTGGTTACAGACTACCACAAGAAAGAGCAGCCAAATCAGAGTCAAATTTTTATTTATTTACAAAAATATTTAACTTGACAAGCCTTAGAAGTATAACTATGTTAGTTGAGATTAGAATACCCCGTTTAACTTTAAACTTTAAAATGCTTGATCCTTCTCAGCAGGTGAGGCACACACAAAGAGAATCTAACAGCTGCAATTTATATTCCAAACCTATGGCACTGTTAGATATCTGTTAGAGCAAGGAGACACATATACTGTATCTGTCTGTGCTCCCAGAATGTAGAATAAAATGCTTGAATGAAGAGTCAATAAGACTTTCCTGAGTTCCTGAAGTGCAGCAAGCTGTAAACCATCCCCCCCCCCCCCATACCTCAGCTTACAGGTGTCAATTAAGCAGGGAGGAGGAGAAAGGACACATTCCAACCTGCAGCTATTCAGAAACTTGGGAAAGCCTCTTTGACTCCTTGTACCAGGGAATAAATGCATTTCTATACATCTTGGAAGCACAGGTGGTTATATTAATGGTACCATGTGTCCACTTCACCTAACAGATATTTAATAGTGTCAGCAGTTTAGAAAGTAAATGTCAGCTGAAAGATTCCCTTTAATGTCTTACAGTCTGTGGTACACCTGTCGCTTATTATCCAGGCTTACCTCTTGCAAGAAGAAAAGATTAAAGAAAATGTATTGTACATTTGGATAAGCAATACTCCACAACAGAGATCTGTGTAGTATGTGTTGTCTTAAAAGGGGCACCCTCTCTAACGTCTCCTGCCAAGGTCCAGCTGTCAGGGCTGTCCCCACAACTCAAAAAATATTGTAAAAAGGATCCAATTAGCTATGCCATCTGGATGTGTTCAGAAAAAGAGGACTGTAATGTTAGCTTATACAACGGCATAACAAAAAGATGGAAAGGTGCCCCACGTGGTCAAACTGTGCACTGTACTTAAGGTCTTGTATATGTAAAGCCTTAGCCTTATAAAGGCATTTCTGCTTTATAATTCTTATGATCGGAGTTGTCTGTGACCTTTATGCTTCCAAACTCCCACATCCAACTAGTCAGAGCCCAAGAGAATAGAAGCTACATAAATCTCTGCGCCTGACAGGGACCACCTGGTGTATGCACCCTGTATTGTAGGTGCTGGGCCTGTTCCGTGCTGCTGACTGAGCGTTTTTTATCAAGTTTTATGGTGGTTGTGGAGGAGAATCTGTGTGTTTACACAGTGCAGAAATATATTCACTCTCACTGAGAAATTGAGAATAATTCAACCTCTCATCCTAGCCACCTGCTTTCTCCGGGCAACACCAGAATCCAACCCAGTGTAGGGAAGTGAACATCTTTACGAAAGGTTTAGTAAAATGTGTATGTCTATACAGTTTTTATTTAGCTGGTTTATGTCCTAAATAACAATTATACTCTGTATGAGCTCAGATACATCATACTACTTACTGCCTGGTCTGTGTTACCATATTTACAAATCTGCTATTTTATTAAATGCATTCCCCTCTTTACAAAATTTTCATTAACAATGTGTTTTGAGTTTGACTTGTTTCCTGGTTATTGCCTGTCTATGATGCACCTATTTACCGCACCATTTTTTCTTATTCCTGGAAAGTGTAATTACACTTTGGCAAGACATGCGAGCCCATTGGGAATCAAACAATTAATTGAAGTAATGATTACTTCGTAATTGTTTATACTTATAATAACAGATTTGGGGAAAAAAAGTACCTGTCGTTTCAGGTAACTTTTCAGGATACGCTGTCATGTATGTTTACATGAAGGGTAGCACTATTTCTATCCATTATGTAACTCGTATAAGTTCTCTGATGTCTCCCATACATGGACACACAAACACGGGGGGAAAAACCTGCTCTTATGTGTCTCTATACAAACCATAAGAATCAGTAGCAACATGGAAGACATTAAAGAACAGTACTAGGCAGTGTAAGCAGTTTGGGGGGTCTAATACTGTAATCTGGTATTCACTCTCTGCAGACTCTGTTTCTTTTTCTCTCCTGTAACCTCCTTCCACTCACTTTGCCTCTTCTTCCCTACTCACTCGATAGATTTGTTTTGGCCGCATTTAACCTAATCCCTCACTGAGTTGCTAGTCCTTCTCTTAAACACAAGACAGGCTTGCGTTTACAATATACTACATTGTGAATTATATGCTTAACAGGGAGGGAGCATGAAAAAAGCCTCATAGGGAGAAAAGAGGCATTTTTCTCTGATAAGATACATTACAACATTTCTTATGTTTGCTTGTACTGAAAAAACAGTGAGAGTTTAAGTTGTCTGCTGGAGATGCTGCTGCTTAAACACCCATATAGAAGCACAGCATAAAACCCATATAGAAGAACAACAAAAATAAGGGTTCAAAACCTTAAGAAACAGGTGTCAAAACAATGATGTACCATGTGAGGGAAATTCTTAGGTTAGATCCAATAATGAAATGTGTCCTAATATTTGGAAAGTGGTTATAGGGGGAGAAGCCAAACTGACTTTTATTTGAAGTCAAACTGTTGGCTGACTGTTCCTGGGAGGGAGAGACTGTCCGCACTCTGATCCACTTCCCTCGAGGCAGAGGAGGGAGAACTTTGAGGACATTAAAATAAGAAGCCTCATGGAATCACGTCAGTGCAGTGGTGACACTTCCTCCAACTATGCGTGTATCCTGCCAGAAAGCAAGAGAGAGAGAGAGATCTTGTTCAGTGTGTGTATATATTCCATTACGCAGAGTTCCTTCATGTATCTTCAGCAGTCTCTGGACTTTCCCGCCTCCCAGCTTCACTGCTCTGACATTTGTCTTCCTCATGACTCGTCAGATCTTTCAGATTTAAAACCACAGATCTATTTTCTTGTGGAAATGAAGGACAGTAACTGCTTTCCTCCAGCCAAGAATGTTCCAGAAGAAGCAGAGGCTTCAGAATTAAAAAGGAAACATATCAAAATTCAAAACTAGAGACAGGAGGTAATGTACATGTTGATGGCTGGATTGAAAAGCAAGCACAGCCCAAGTAACTATTAACTCCATGGTCTTCATTCATGAGATACATTCATATCGACATATCAAAAGATGATAGATGGATGTTCACTGCCGGTTGGAGAACTGCAAAACAGGGGCCCCAATGTTACACTTCAGAATGAATAGTAATGATATCTAGGCTAAGCTCTTTGGAGAATGTTGCTAAATCATCCTCTGAATTATGGGGAAAAAAACATATATCATAGTGATAATATAAATAATAGTAATTAGAAGAAGAAGACAAAGAAGTGTGTGTCAAACTGCTCAGTCCAGTGGGATAGATGGGCGCTTTAGGCATACACGAGCCAAACTGCCATAGGTTGGGTAAATGTGTAAGTTAATTCATAGAAGAAAAAGCTCTGGCACTCACCACTTCATAGCAAATTCCATGTTTCCTTTATTCATACAAAAGTCACATCATACAATGCCAGTACATTTTGTGACTTTTTTATGAATGAAGGAAACATGGATTTGCTACTAAGTGGTGAGTGTCGCTGTTTTTTCTGCTATGAATTGTTGTTAAAAGAAAAGACTATATTTATTCAGCTGAGCACCCCACAGAAAGCTTTAATTTTGTCCTATCTAACAGTATAAATTACCCCTTTCACGCCAGAAAGGAGAAGTTCTCCTAGAAAGTAACCCATGCTGAGCCAGTCTGTATTTTTTGGTGATATAAATGTGTAAAAGTGTTATATTATCTTATAGAAGTCCATGGGTCTCTCTAAAGCTTCTGGATGTCACCTACACTAACCAGCTCCAATGGGTCTTTGATCATGCTTCAGGCAGTAATATATTGTGTATGACATTTCACTTCTCCCTTATGGGGACTCATTGCAAATTCTCTCTATTTACACATAGAATTACGCTGACCAACAAGCTTAAGCGAGCAGGACATTTTTCAGGCAGTTGAAGTGTGGTCAACTTGGATCTGAACAAACTTGTTTTTATTGATCGTCATCCAAATCAGCTCTAACCCGGGCTTTGATCATTTCTACAGGAACAGCAGGATGCTAAAATAAGCCTGAATTCTATTTTAGCTGCCTTATTACATTAAGAAAAGCACAAGGAATGTCTTTAGGAAAGAGTTTACTTATTGAGAAAATTCTGCCAAAGTCAACTCAGAAACACATTATCCTGAGTGCCACTGTTACGAGACCTCATCACAGAGAATACAATATAATCCCTGGATATCAAACATTCCCCAGTGAACAGGAACCCACACTGACCCTATGACTGATATCAGACCATCAGGGTTACAATGGTTCCACTACGTTCTGCAGGCCTCACAGATTCACATTCCAAAGTGTACAAGGCCAGTTCCTGTTTTATTACATATTTGCTACAGGGCCAATGTCTTCTGGAGCTTTATAGTAATGTTCTGGATACTGTACAGCTCATGTCTGGTGCATTTTTCTTTACAATGAATGCTTAGAACTTTCTTGCTCAAACAGCTCCGCAACTACTGTACATGGATTGTGAAAACATTTTTCCTTTAAATGACTGAGAGGTTGTCATTGTTCCACCCCTTTTATTATTGTCACTAAAAAGCCATAGGATCTTGGACAGGGTTCCTTAAAAGGATGTTTCTGTCCTTTATAATTTTGCCTTAGTTGTAGAATAATGAAATGTTTTGCAAGTATATTTCAATTTCTCTTAGTTTCAAAGTCTATGCTTGCTGTCGGTGAACGGGAACATCTTATTGATATGCAGAAGCTGAAAAACAACTTCCTGTCCCAGTATTTCCCACAACTGGAGTTGTGTCTAGTGTAGGCAATCCTCTATCTTTCCATTGTATGGCTATGTTCCTACTATAGAAATGTGCTATCGTTTAGCGGTAAAAAGACAGCTATTATTAACAATAGACCACCGCCTTTTCATGCTAAATAATGGCCGTAGTGGAAACATCGCCTATAAGTGCAATTGAAAGTATTTTGTTAAAGGGAACCAATCAGCACTATGTGCTGTTATGGTTCCTAGCAGGATGGTATAGATCTACTGTGCAGCTCCTCTAGCATACCAGCCGCAGTTGCAGTGGTAGCTTTTTGGAGTTTTATTTCGGAAAGGGGCGGCGACCAGTCTTCTGTGGCGGGGAGCCACCAATGACTAGTCACGGCCCCACAGAAAGCGCTGACAGGCAAAGAGCCGGGACTGGTCATGGAGCGGCTCCCCCCTACCCAGATGACTGGTTGCCGCCCCTCTGATGGCCTTGTGTGCCAGAATAAAACAACTTTTTCCCCGATGTAAAGCTACTGCTGCAGCCGAGGCAGGTATGCTATGGGAGCTGCACAGTAGATCTATACTGTCCTGCTGGGAACCATATCAGTTTGATCACTATAAAATCGCCCCTGCAGTTATAAACACATTGCCCTGAGTGTTAGGGTACGTTCAAACTGCAGAATACTCAAAGAGACTTCAGGCAGATTCCGCCAGGTGGCCTCCACTTGAAGTTTGAAGTGTCCGCTTGAAGTTCCGTCCGTCCCATAGGCTCAATGATATTTGCCGGTGGATTCCACCATCCACCCAAAGAATTCACATGTCCACAGTGTGAACGTCCACACATACCCTCACTTATATGGCCCAAAAACGTACCTTGTAAATCCTACCTATGTTGTCATTGGGACGGTCCTCAGCTGCTAATTAGTCACGGCTGTCCGGAAACAGCGCTGGTGTATAGGAGTATGCAGCTGCATTTATCTTCCAATATCTAGCAGATACGAGAGAAGATGCAGAGGCATGACATTTACTGGGATTTTACAGTTTACTATATTCACATCTCTTTTACTTCTTCTTTGTATAACAGAGCAGAGCATTTCTGGATCTGCTGAGTATTGTGTCATGAATGAAGTGAGACAGTGTAAGCTGAGAGTCACTCATGTCTGAAAGTAACATAAACCGGCAGCGGTGCGTCCTATGCAATTGGCGGTTTCCAGGGTCTCCCAGACATGTCAGGTCATTTTCTATGCTCACATCTGCACGGTAGAAGTACAGGTCTGGATAACCAGTCAATGAGAGCTCTGGACCCATATAACTGCTGCTGTATCTAATACTGCCTTGTGTGATACAATAAACACCATTAATGTAGCTATCCAGGATTAGAAAAATATGGTCACTTTCTTTCAGAAACAGCATCACTTTTCTCCGCTGTTTGGGTGTTTTCTTGTAGCTCAGTTGCATTGCAGTGAAAGGAGCTGAATTGTAATACCATACACAATATGAGGACAGGAGTGACGCTGTTTTTGTAAGAAAGTAGCAGCGTCTTTTCTAGTCCTGGATAACCCCCTTTTAATACTTCAGGCCTGTGGTAGCCTGAATACACCTCCTGGGTGGGCCCACAGCTATCTTATTTTAGTGGTTTTAATACCAGTGGGTTGACATAATCTATGTTGCTCTGGGAAATTTGTTTGTTATTGGATTGAGACTAATTTCATGTTTTCCGCAGTAAGGGTATGTTCACATACTACAGCAGTGATTCAGCATCAAAACAAATCGATGCATTTAACCCCTTGGCACAAAATGAAGTTCCCAGAACATCACGTAAAGCAGATAGTTCCTGCAATATGACGTTCCAGGAACATCATGCTTTCCCTGCCTCCATCTGCTGTCCATAGCGGCAATCGGTGCTGCTTAATGCGTCTTGGCTGCTATGGTATATAACGATCAGGCCCCTGTATTGACAGCTCATTCACTTTATAATACATTACAGCACAGATCATGTGCTGTAATGTATTATAGATTTACAACACACACGTATATGTACAAAAACACACACGTAAATACATAATAAATACATAAATAAATAAGTTACATAAATAAATAAACACATCCCCCCACCCCCTTTATAAATAATCCCCTATGAATAAAATACACATATTTAGTATCGCCGCGTCCGTTATGACCCCGTCTATTAACCCGTTACATTAATTATCCCGCCCGATTAACACCGTAAAAATCGTACCACATCATAAAAAAAATTTAAAAAAATGATCAGGGTTTCACTTGTCCCCCAGAATGGTACAGGTCTTACACAAATAATGGCTAAAAAAAACTTAAATAAAAAAGGCCCCAAAAAAACTAAATAAAAAAGGCCCCAAACTGAAATAAAGGCCCAGACGTTACCATAAAGTAGACATGTTGTAGATGTTGCAGTAATAATTAGTTTGTGTGACATGACTATTTTCCTTAGAACAAGAGAATTTTGAATATAAAGAAACGTAAAGTATACCACAAACATAAAGAGGAATATGTCACGAAAAAACAATCTTAGAACAACCACGATAATTGAAAGCATTGCAGAGTTATCACTACATAAAGAGAGACAGGTCAGATTTGAAAAATAGGCCCCGGGCATTAAGGCCAAAACAGGCTGAAGAGGCAATGGGTTAAAGGGCATGTACTGTATCGCCTAGATTTTCATTTACTGATTAGAGTCAGCTACTAAAAACTGTTCTTTTAGTTTAATCTGTTTCTGTTTTCTAATTGTAAAAAAATATTTTTTTTTTTCTTGTTTTCCTTTTTTGTATATTGTTATGGGGTCTGCCATTTTGCCTGAGATATTTCTAACAGCATTTAGTGACGCATTTAGTGACACACATTACAGCCAGGCCCATGGACATAGACAACAATAGACAGACTCTTTCCCCTTTGGATGAATGTGAAACATTACTGAGGGTACTCTGTGACCTTTGAAGAGGTCATTCCACAAGGAGCTACTATTGTCTTATGCTGGTGCTATCTATCTACAGGTGTCACGTGTCACTTTAATGCTGCAAATGTCACTTTACTGCAGCCTTCTCCTTCACAGAAAGAACAGGAAGTCTCAGCTTAGTTTTAGCCCCAATTGTAAGAATAAAAACTGAAACTGAAAAATGAAAAATCTCAGGATTATTTTATAATATACAGTAGATAGCAAGATAGAAAATTTGAAAGAAAAAAAAATAACCCAAAATTCTTTTAAAAAATTTGTATGTTTTTTTATGTTTAACATAATGTCAGATTTGCTGCACATCAGTGTGTGAATGTGAACACCTAAATAACCTACAGATTTCACTGCTCAAAGCTGTATTATAAACAGGCAGAGGGATTACAGTGTGGCCTGGTGAGACCTACCTGTTGCAGTCACCAACATAGCATCAGAACATCAGGCCACATTTGTTTCATATTTGATTATTCCAAGTATTCCATTCAGTATTCTGGTTGTGAGAAAAATTTGATTGAAGCTGATAAAATCACTTGAGAATCCTTTAACCCATCATGGAGAACAGGAAGTCTCAGCTTGGTTTTGGCCCCAGTGGTGAGAATGAAAACTGCATAATATCAGGATTATTTTATAATATAGATAGGAAAATGGAAAATAAGAATAAAATGTAATCAAAACTTCTTTCTTTCTTTTTTTTTTAAATAAAAACATCATTTAAACAATAAGTCATTTTCTGATGACACATTCCCCCTTAACTGGTCATGTAAATGAGATACACTGTAACTTTATTTTAGAATTAAGGCCACATGCATGAAGCAGGTACAACCTGAATGAGGAGCGCATGACCTGAAAATGCTCTGATTGTAGAGGTGATGTAACACAAGGCTCTAAATGGTTACAGAAATAACCTAGGTATCTCGGTGGTCTCCACCAGCATAAGACCAGAACCTGGGGACCATCAAGAGCTGATTTTGAGACCCAAGAATAAATGTTTCACATTTACATCATTCATTTTACAGCTAACAGAATTGTCCTTCAGGAGTCTATAAAAATCTGAGTGACGAAATACAGGGTCCTTTACCTTGTGCTATGCATTAAGGTTACTATACTGGTCAAGGGCCAAGGGATAATTCTTCCCTGTATTCCTGCAGACCATGTGTGGTCCTGCATGTTATTTGCCGATGCCCCCAGGTCCTAGTGTGTTTACTCTCCTGACGCATCCATGCTGCTTACTCCCTGTGCTTCACTCCCTGTGCTGGGTCCTGGAGGTAGACGATTCCCGCTGAAGGATATGAGATCCTCATTCTACATCCGCAGCCGGGATACAGGCTTGATGGTTCATAGGTAAATTTGTTTTGATTGATGCGTAAAAGCTGAAGGAATGGTTTGTATCAAATTAGCAGAACAACATGATTCCCTCCTGATTGCTCGCTGCACGCTTGTATGACGGGCACAGAATGCACAGAGGCCAACCTCAGAATCAGTCCAGGTCCTCGTATTCAAATGTGTTTTCAGTATAATCATTTTGAGAAGGTGCATATTACATTAATTGTCTAGTATCTAAATATAGATGTACAGCTGGGATAAGTTATACATCTTCTTGTATATAAGGATATTACCATGCTGGTATAACCTGGGTATCTTCCGTATATATATCTATTTATTTACACCTGGTATAAGGTATACAGCTTCTTGTATATAGTGATAGCGACCATGCTGGTATAACCTATGCACCCTCTGTGTATAATTAAAAAGAGAGAGAGAGATGGTTTCCTAGCGGGGTGCCAATAGAGTTTTAAAATGATATATCAAAATGTTTACATATCAAACCAATAAAAAAAAAGAATTTATTTCTGCACATTAGACTTAAAGCAGTAAAGTCCAGAGATCGCACTGGTCTCAGTCCAATAACCCTCTGCATTTGCCCGTTTCCTACGTATCAATACTTTATCAGGCTTGCATTGGGGATAGAGGGGTTGACAAATAACAGAGGGATGCTTACATGGGGGAGGTATGACAACAAAGGGATGCCTACATAGGGAGTGAGAGGGTATTCCAAATAACAAGGGGATTCCTACTTAGGGAGAAGATATAAAAAATGACATGGGGATGCCTACATAGGGGGTGAGAGGGTATGCCAATTAACAGGGATTTTTTACATAGGGGGAGAGCTATGACAAATAACAGAGATGCCTACATAGGGGAATGAATGACAAATAACGGCAATGCTGACCGGGGCGGGGGGGGGGGGGGTATGCCGAGTAAAAGGGGAATGCCTACATAGGGGGAGGTATGCTAAAGTTCCTATTCCACCGGACGAGCAGGAACCGATCAACGACGTAGACGAGCGCCGATCTGCTAGATCAGCGCTCGTTTACTGGGCCTATTCCACGGCCCCGATGATCGTGAAACAAGGGCTGCAGGGACATCGTTACCGATGTCCTTGCAGCGCTTGCTTCATACATTACCTGTCCGGGCGCAGGTCTTCTTCTCCCGGTCCCGCGAGCCGCAGCAGCTTCGGAGCAGGGCTGTCTGAACTGACAGACCGCTCAGCCAATCACTGGCCGCGGCGGTCCCGGACAGTGATTAGCTTAGAGGTCTGTCAGTTCAGACAGCCCCGCTCCGAAGCCGATGCTGCCGCGTGGGACCGGGAGAAGAAGACCTGCGGCCCGGACAGATAATGTATGGTTCTGCTGAAATCGCCGGTCGCCGCTGCGCACCGCTATTAAACCGTAGCGATGCGCTGGTGGCGAATGACGACTTTAGGTCTGAACCCAAATGAATTATCAGCCAATGACACGATCATCGGCTAATCGTTCTCTCTATTCCATGGAGCGAAAATCGCCCGAATCGGCCGATTGTCGCTCCTGTGGAATAGGCCCCTAAATAATAGGGGTAGTCCTACATGGAGAGGGGTAACTTACAGGGGATTGCCTACATGGAGGGGAGGGAGTTAATTTACAGGGGGGAATTAGTTCATGACAATAATTTGCGGATGTTTTGGTTTTTTTTTAAACTATGGATGTTATTTTTTTGTTGCTACACATTTTTTTTTTCACCATCCTCTCGCCATTATTACTGTTAAATTCTATTCGATAAATAAAATTCAATGCACCTTCAAAAAAGAACCATACCCAAAAGGCCCTGAACTAGAATAATGTACCAACAGCCGTCATTGTAATGACGGGCATTCAAAACGCCATGTAACATTTCTTGATGGCTTTGTGGGCGGCAGAGGGGGGGGGGTTGCCAATCAAAAGTGGGGACCAGCCATTTCAAGTTACACAGGAGGTGAAGCATCTTACTCTCCAGCAAAGAGCTGCAACTTAAAGGGGTTATCCAGCACTACAAAAACATGGCCAATTTCTTCCAGAGACAGCATCTTTCTTGTCTCCAGTTTAGGTGCAGGTTTTGTAACTCAGTTCCATTGAAATGAAAGGAGTTTAATTGCAAACCACACCTGAACTAGAGACAAGAGTCGTGCTGTCTCTGGAAGAAGGGGGCCATGTTTTTATAGTGCTGGATAACCCCTTTAAAGGAGTTATCCGCCCAGGACATTCTAAAACAATCTTCAAAAGCAACCTTGTTTTACACACCGTCCTGCCCTGAGTATTTTGACACCTTTCCCACTGTTTTCAGATCCTCTGTTGCTCCGATAGCAGTTTTTTTGAATGCAAGGACTTTTTTCTAAAAGGGCTGCTGCTTGGAGACTAAAGCTCCCTTTTTTTTAACCACGCGGCCCTGGTCTATTCCCGAGCACCAGCTGGGCATTAAGCACTTAGGGACGACTGTGGGAAGATCTCTCCTCCCCTATGTGATGTGGCTCCATTATTTCTTTTTTTTTTTTTTTAAATTTAAAGTTTTATTTTATTTTCAATAAGAACAACAAACAAAGGACGTTGAGTCCTACTTAAGACATAAGGTGCAAAGGAACAACAAAAAAACACAGTAACCAGGCCATATTCAGGCAATACAAAGCAAAGCATGTGGTCATACTAATATGATTAGTACCTGACAGGGCCATAAAATCTGGCTACAAAATAATAATTGCATGAATTCAGCAGTGAATGTAGAAAGAAAAAACTTTGTCATGAAAATGAGACTTAGGGACACGAAAAGACACAGACAAGAAGACACAAACACAAGGGGGGGGGAGGGGAGGGGAAAAGGAGTGTTGTTAGTTGAACGGCTTGTATCTCTAATGATGTTCATTATGCTAAGTATTTCGGTCGTGCCTACCAATAGGGCGGTGAAAATGGACCACGCGAGGGGGAGGACAGCTCCCACAGTGAAAAGAGCAGGGTTGTTCAGCCAGTCGCGGTTCTATAAGAATCGGTAGAACGGAAGAGCAACCACGGGCTCCAGGTGGCTGTATATTTCTTTACAGCTGACGGGGTGACCGCAATAAGATTCTCCATATCATGTATTTGGGCAATTTCAGCGAACCAGTCATCTAATGTAGGGGGCTCCGGGGATCTCCACCGTCGGGGTAGCACTGTCTTCGCTGCCTGCAGGAGATGTCTAGCTAAAGACTTCTTGAAACGGGATTGGGCAGTGGGGAACATATACAACAGCACCGCTTCCGGAGTGTTGGGGATGAGGACACCTGTGACAGTGTGTATGGTACGTAGGATAGTCAACCAGTATCCCCGTAGCCGCGGGCATGTATACCAAATGTGCGACATGGTCCCCCCGGCCCCTTCACATCGCCAACACACATCAGGTACTGTGGGATACCACTTATGGAGAAGAGAGGGGACACGATACCATCGGGAAATTATTTTGTAACTAGTTTCCTGTGATTTGCACGCCAGTACTGCCTTGTGGGACAGAAAGAAGGCCTTAGACCATTGTTGTGGCGTGAAGCTTTTTCCCAACTCTGTCTCCCAGGCCGAGCAGAAGGACGGTAGGTGCCGAGAACTAGAGGATAGTAACTGTTGGTATACCACAGAGATGATGTGCGGAGGGCAGGAAGGGGACATATATAACCGTTCGAAATCTGTCAACTCCTGGTGCAAGGTGTGGGTACGTTTAGTAGTGGAGTAGAAATGTTGCAATTGAGCATATTCAAACAAGTTCTTTACTGTAGGCAGGGTCGTATCCAGGAGTACAGATAGGGGTAATAAGGCGCCTTGTTTAAGTACCTGGTGAAAACGGAGGACCTTGTCGGCTGGGAGCCCTAAGAAGGATGAGGAGAGTCCCGGTGCAAACTGTGGGTTGTGTGTTATAGGGGTCAACGGTCCGAGTTTCCGGAGCAAGGGGTGGGATTTGCCCGCCAAATGTAGAGAGGCCAATGTATGTCGAGTGACGTAGGATAAGGCAGTGTCGTCTCGCAGGGAAGGTGACCAGGTCCAAGGGAGGGTGGAGAGAGGTCTGGGACACTGTGCCTGCGCTAGTTGAACCCATAATTTAGAATTGGGGTGGTGGACCATGTCCAGTATACGAGCATGTACACACGCCAGGTAGTACAAGCGGCAATCTGGCAGCCCAACCCCACCCGCATCCTTAGAGCGAGATAAGGTCTCTCGCCTAATCCTTGGCCGTCCTCCGGACCACACAAAAGAGGTGAAGCAGCGTTGAACCCGTTTCCAAAAGGAAATGGGGATGTGGATGGGGATGGTCTGCAGCAAATACAGAAGCCGAGGCATCAGAGTCATTTTCAAGATATTGATTCTCCCGAACCAAGAAAACTCCTTCTTGTTCCAGGTGTCAAGATCCTTGGTAAAGCGGGTTAGCAAAGGGAGGAAATTTACCTCAAACAGTTGAGAGAGAGTGGGGGGAATGCGGATACCCAGGTATGTGATGCCAGATTTAGGCCACGCAAATGGGAAGTTGGATTGGATGGTATCAGCCAATGCGGGGTCCAGGGACACGTTCAGGGCTTCTGATTTAGAGAGATTGATTTTAAAGTTGGACCAGGTTCCGAACTGTTCCAACCGAGCCATCAGGGCGGGGAGGGCTACATGCGGATTAGTAATATAGACAAGAAGGTCATCTGCAAAGGCTGAGCATTTATACTCCCGGTGCCCGATGCGGATACCCGTGATGTCTGGGTCGGAACGGATCAGAGCCAATAAATTTTCCATGATTAAGGCGTACAGGAGGGGGGATAAAGGACAACCTTGCCTGGTGCCATTAAAAATGGAGAAGGGGGCTCAAAAAGTCCCATTCACCTTCAATTGAGCCGAGGGATTCTGGTATAAGGCCAATATTTTAGTGAGAAAGGAGGGGCCGATTCCAATCTGTTGCAGGGTTGTGGCTCCATTATTTCTAATGGAGCTGCGTCACAGAGGGGAGGTGATTTCATCCCATTGGGGGGCGGTGGTCCCACTACCAGTGCTTAATGCCTTTTTTAAAAAAAGGACCATGCCCCCTCTGTTAATGTTAAAGCCCATAGCGATGTACCTGGTGGTACATTTGCTTTAATTGCTCATAGAGATCAATGCAGTACATACATGCTTCATTGATCCATCATATCAGCACTTGATTGCTTCAGAATGCTTAAAGCGTAACTGTCATTTCAGGGTCATTTTTCTGAAAACATTAAATATCAACAGTACAAGCGATTATAAGAAGCTCTGTAATAGGTTTTATGTACTAAAAAAGTTTCCTTCTGTAGTGAAAAAGCAATCTCCCAGCCTCAGCCCTCACATCAAATGAAGCAGGATTTCTGTGTCCATTATGTGGCTATGGAGAGGGGAGGGGCTGTTAGGAGTGACTGAGCACGGAGCAGTCCTGCACAGCACAACACCCTGCAATCTTCTCTCAGTAAGTTCATAGATAAGCACTGACCTTTCTGACACCTGAATTTAGCGGTTTAGGTGCCCAGAGAGTCTACAAACAGCTGACCTTCATGTCACCTCTTCCTGCTCCCTCATCTCCCTCAGCCCCTCCCCCCTCCATAAGGATACAATGGAGAGAGCAGAGCCCGTCTTCACTGGATTCTCTGTAATAAAGACGTGTTTGCCTGATAATGCACAGATAAGAAGTCAGGGGGGGGGGAGGCTGGGAGATTGCTTCTTGAGTACAGAAGGAGGCTTTTTTGGCTGATGAAACCTATTACAGAGTTTCTTAAAATCGCTTATACTACTGATTTCTGCAATAAAAAAAAACATGACAGTTACGCTTTAAGACAGACTCAAGCAATTGCCGATCCTAGCAGAGGCCTCGGACTGCCATTACAACAGAACTGTTTCCTGTGATCAGAGAGAGCTGATTCAGCCACTGACCAATGATGGGTATTTAGATTGTTAAAATGCCACTGTCAGAAATCATAGTTATATTTAAACAGTTAACAGTTAGCCGCTGTCCATGGCTGCTGATAGTAGCCGGGAGCCGCCGGGGATAGAGAGGACTTGGGTTGTGAGCCCTTTCTATACCCCCTCACCCACATCATGTTGTAACTGTAGGTCATGGCGCGGGTAGGGGTTAAACTTTGCAATCTTCATACATTTGTGTTTTGGGATTTACATTTATTCCATATACTAATGAGGCTACCCTTTCTTAGTAGGTACAAAACAACATTCCCTTCAGAGGATTTTTATTTTCACCATAACTTTCAAAAGAAATATCACACCCTAGTATCATACTGAGCATCAGTCTTCTATAATAAACGCTGTCTTGTGATTGGTTGCAACATGCAAAAAAGACAGTATTTCTTTTAGACTGCACTGATAAATGAGGTCAAAATTTTTAAAAATTGCTACAAATTGCTACAAATATAGATACATGTATACAACTAACATCTGGCATGAATCAATGTCACAAACCTACACAAGTCCAGCAAGGCTTTGTCAATATAACAATAGATCAGACCAGAAGCTCAGTCTCTTGTCCTGGTGATACAATGTACAGAGCAACTAATGTCGGCCAGCATCATGCGCTCCAAACTTTCAAAGGAACGAGGGCAAATAGCAGGAACATGTCCCACTGCATGGCATTTACAGCAGTGAAATATCCCTTGTCTTTTTGGTGAGGAGTCCTTTTTAGGGCTATTTGACCACTTGGGACAACCATTAGTCTGTTGCCCAACAGAAACTTTTCTTTCTCTATCCGCCTTCCTGCTTGCCACAAGAAGGTTATTGTGTGCTACAGACATCCCAAAGCTAGCCCTCAGTCTCTAGTAATGTCTCTACCTAACTAGTAATACATTTAAGAATTATAGAGGCCACTGTGCTCTTGGGATCTTTCAGTGCAGCACTTTTTTGTCCCCTTCTCCAGGTCTGTGTCCTCACACAATCCTGTCTCCGAGCTCTACAGGCAGTTTTTTCCACCTCGTGGCTGGACTTTTGCTCTGATATACATTGCCATCTGTGAAACCTTATATAAACAGGTAGGTGTGTTTTCACACTGTGTCCTGCCTCAGCTGTTGACAGGCAGAGCGGGCCTGACACGTCACGACCAGGGTCCCCCCTCACACCAGGAAGCTGACAAGGGACCGGGACCAAAAGGGAGGACAGTAAACCCCAGCATTGGAACTGGGGATGTAGGTTCATGTTGTTATGTTCAGCCACCTCCTTGCTGGCTCTGAGCATTCTCCTTTTATAAACCAGCACTGCTTTAGGGTCAATTCACACATGCATGATCTGCAGCCGATTTAATGTTGCATATTTGATGCTACAGGTTTGACGCTGATTTCAATCATTTTTTTAAATTAAATATTTAATTACATTAATTATTAACAACTATATGTAAAATTCATAATATATTCTTAATTATATATTCAATACACATTACATCCCCCTTAATCCCCTAACCCCCCTTAAAGGATGAAGATTCGAGAAAGTGAGGGGGGGGGGGGGACTTTTAATTTCTTTTCCCCCTTTAAATTCTTACAGCTTTTTTCCATTTAGCTAATATATTCTTATATACCTTCTTTCCATTTTTTTTATCCACATAGTATATGTGTTCAAAGCCTTAAACTTTTGATATTAAATTCTTCATTAATCTTGCCAAAAATAATACTTGGAGGGCAATAGTCTTCCATTTCAATAGGGTAGTTGTACTTCCCAAGATTATACAGACTACACTGTATGGGGATAATAATTCCAAATTTCTCCCATGTTGCCTCATTTACATTCCTCCAGAATTTTTGAATATACCTACACCCCCACATGATATGATAATAGTTTGACTTTGGCTCACACCATCTGGAGCAATTGTCATCCTCCCTAACCCCAATTTTAAACATCAATGTGGGGTAATAGTGTCGTCTATTAATCTTAAATGCATGCTAGTTGATGATTTTTGTTTAGTGAAAATGTTTTTAATGTTGGATGATATATTTCCCATTTCTCTTCGGAAATTAGACCGATTTATTTTTCACAGATTTTTTTAAATAAATCTCTGTCAGTGATCTAGAATAACAATATTCTTTGAAATATTATTTGAAATAATAAGTGTTGTTTCATATACAAATTTTCTCTATTGTCAGTTTCCTCTTACCACATGGTGTATTTGTCTAAAAAAAAAAAAAAGGCAGCAACACACTTGTCTCTAGGTTAGGTTGGTTCGCGATTAAGCTCCATTCACTTCAATAGAACTAAGGGCCCTATTTCACTAGAGGATTATCGTTTGCATAATCGTTAACGATTAACGATCTCAAACGACCGCTATTGCGAAAGATCTGAAAACGTTCACTCATTTCCATGGAACGATAATCGTTACTTATGATCGTAATTGCGATCGTTTTTTCTTCGCTATTTATTCGCTATTGCGTTCGTATCTATTGGGAATGACCGAACGATGTCTTATTCAATGCGAACGATTTGCGAACGTTTTGCGAACGAGCAACGATAAAAATAGGTGCAGGTCTGATGCCCCTATTCCACGAGTCATTCGTTTCCCGCTCGCTGCCGCCGCTATTCAACGCAGCTGCAGCGAGCGGGTGAGTGCGGGAGGGGCTGCTCGGAGGATCGCTGATCGTCCGGGCAGCCCATAGGATATAGCAGCGTCTGCTGCCGACGCTCCTATTCAACGGAGCGACGGCAGCAGATCGCTGCTATATCAGTCGCTTGTTTTTCAACATGTTGAAAAACAAGCGACTTCAACGATCAGCCAACATGAACGATGTCGGCTGATCGTTGCACTCTATTCCACGGGACGATTATCGTTCGTAGCGGCCGATATCGGCCGAATACGAACGATATTGCTCCTTTAAACGACCCGTGGAATAGGGGCTTTATAAAGCGATCAACGATTTCTCGTTCGGTCGTTAATCGTTAACTGCATTTCAACCGAACGATTATTGTTTAGATTCAAACGATTTAACGATAATCTGATCGATAATCGTCCGGTGGAATAGGGCCCTAAGTTACAAAACCAACACCCAAACTGGAGACAAGAGTGGTGCTGTCTCTGGAAGAAAGTGGCCATGTTTTTGTAGTGCTGATTAACCTCTTTATTGACATAGAAATAGTATCTGAAATTTGGGATGTCCATTCCTCCATCATTGTCCTTTATGGAGAAAGTTTTACATCTTGCCCTCCCCCTCTTTCCACCCCAAATCAGTCTACCCAAAGATATTTTAATTTCTTTGAAATACCTGTCAAGGTTCCACATAGGAGCAGCAACCAAGAAATAAACTAGCTGTGGTTAAATTATCATTTTGATCAAGGCTAATCTATCTGCCAGAAGCACTTTTTTTACATCAATTTTCTTATTGAGTTTATACAGACATGGTTTCATATTTAATTTCTTATATCTGACTGGGTCACTCACTATCTTCACCCCAAAATATTCAAAACTTTCCTCTTCTTTATTTAGACCATAGGATTTCTCTGTTTCTCCCTGGTCTGGGTCCAAACTGAGTAGAGTAGATTTTTCCCAGTTTATTTCCCATATTGCAGGACTCTAGTACCTCCCATTAAAATACCTACAGCATACTGTCGAAAGATTTAACTACATCTCTTGACAGGATGGAGTAAGATCACTTCTGCAACTTAATTGTGAGTAAACACATTTGTAAACACTCTTTGTCATGGCTGCGGTGGCATACCATTGTCTGGGCCACCGCCACTGTGCTGCTCCGCTGTGTTCTGGCAGTGGACGACGGAGCCCACTTGCTGTGGTCCACTGCCGCTTCAGCCCGTCGTAGTGCCTTATTCTCTCCTCGCTCACAGATTCAAAGGTGAAGTGCACCTCTAAATGGTTAGTGCACCAATCACCTGCCCCTATAAATAAACCACCTGTCCTGATATTCCCTGCCATCTGCGGTTCCAGCTCCTAGCCCTGCTATGTTTCTGCTGCCTGCGGTTCCAACCATGTCCTTCTATGTTCCTCCTGCCTGTGAGTCCTGCTGTGTTCCTACCAGGGCTGTGGAGTCGGTAAGTGGGAGCTCCAACTCCGACTCCGACTCCTGAATTTTATCAGGACCGACTCCAACTCCGACTCCGACTCCTGAATTTTATCAGGACCAACTCCGACTCCTGCTCCTTTATAAATGGCCAGTCATACACCAGGGGAGTTATTTATCACACTGGCTCAGCAGCTTCTCCCTAATGTCCTACATGATCCTGGGGAAACTTCTGAGGGAATAAGGAAACATATAAAGCAGCTTCTCCTGTGTGTGCAGTGGATGCAGCCTCCATGTCCTGAACAACTCAGAACTAGACTAGATGGAGCAGGTGATCTTTTCCTGCCGACAATCTTCTATGTTTCTAACTAAATATTCACCATACACACAGAAACACTGATAACAATGCCAGATACCTGTTATATAGAGGTCAGACATAGTGATATAGAGAGGGGTCACCCATAGTGATATAGAGAGTGGTCAAACATAGTTATATAGAGGTCACATAGTGATATAGAGGTCACACAGTGATATAGAAGGTCACTGTGGGGGCACACAATAGCACGCACACACACACAGCCTGCTGCAGCTATAACACACATACACACAGCCTGCTGCAGCCATAGAAAACACACACAGCTTGCTGCAGCCATAGCGCACACCTCACACACACAGCCTGCTGCAGCCATAGTGTGCACACACACACACACACACAGCTTGCTGCAGCCATAGCACACATACACACAGCCTGCTGCAGCCATAGCACACACACAGCCTGCTGTAGTCATAGCACACATACACACAGCCTGCTGTAGCCATAGCACACACACACAGCCTGCTGTAGTCATAGCACACATACACACAGCCTACTGCAGCCATAGCGCGCACACACATACACACACACACACACACACAGCTGCAGCCATTGAACACTGAAGAAAAACACACTATCTTCTCCCAGAGAGAAAATCTCACACTGAGGACAGTGGTTACTGCTACACTACTTATGTCTTCTCCTCCTCCTCTATATTACACAGGATATCTTCATATTACACTGCTGCTCATATACAGTCATCCAGCATCCAGGAAGAGAACAGCACAGATCTCCCCCCACACAATGGACTCTTCCAGCTCAGAAACAAACTGCCAAATAGTGACCGACAACTTTTCCATGACCACCCTTATCTAATAGGGCCAGTGTCCTATTAGAATGTTGCTCATAATATATATTCAAGAGCAAAACTTGTAAAATTCATATAAAAATTCAATTCTACATTTTTTAAAGATTTTTTTTAAAGCTGGTACATTTTTTTCCGACTCCGACTTGAGCCAAAACTAGCTCCAACTCCGACTCCACAGCCCATGTTTCCACCTGTGTTCCGACCTGCGTGTCTCCATCTGCCCCTTGCCCGCTGCTGTTAGCAAGCCCAAATAGAGGTAGCTACCTGGGGGTCGCCTGTGGCAGCTAGCCCACTCCCTGGTGTGGCTTACACCATCGCTAGCAGAGGTACAGTGAATCCACGACTCCAGTCGTTAAAAACTCTTAATTCTCAGGGCAATCAATTCTGCATAAATCTTCGTATCAGCATTAAAAAGGGAGATTCGTCGGTAAAGTCCTATATCATATTAAAGGGGAACTCCAGGTAGAGATTAAAAAAATGAAACTTCTGCAGATGCAGAAGCATAACGCATTACTTTCATATCTATCCCAGTTTTGAAACTACCAAAAATCTATTTGTTTGGGGGGGGGGGGGGGGGTTGTTCTGTATCGTGTTTCTGTACTTTCTGGTTGAGCAGTTCCCAGAATGCAGTTCTGGTTCCAGAATGCAATGCTTTCCCTCAGCTGTTCATTAGAGATGAGCGGACCGTCGGACTTTTGGTCCAACGGCATCCCCGCTCTCTCTTCATGCCTGTGATCCCGGCCGCACAGTTGCAATCCCACGAATATGCGGCCTGGATATTCCCTGGGATATCCTGGCCGCATATTCCCGGGAGCGCAACTTTGCGGCCGGGATCACAGGCATGACGAGAGAGCGAACTGCTTTCGGACCAAAAGTCTGAACAGTTCGCTCATCTCTACTGTTCATCAGAGTCCACAGTCCTTGCAGCAGCTGCCTCTGGCCGGTCAGAGATGGTGAATCACTCTGGGGATTGGGGGATCCAGCCAAGCCTCCTGGGACATCACACCCTGCCCCCTGTCTGCATCCTTAGCCTGTCCTCAGCAAACACACACAATGTGAGACAGAGGCATGGCATCTTTGTCTCCTAAGGTGGGAAAGCAGAGGGAGCAGGGGACAATGTGAATGAGGACATTTTTCTTCACTTGCTGTATTTCTATCAGCTACCAGTGTGGCAGAACTGCACAGATATGGTAATACATTATATAGACACATCTATATAACTTTTAATGTACTTTTAATAGAAAATGGAGTTCCCCTTTAATATTAATTGTTTATATATATATATATATATATATAAGCCCTTGGCTTCACACAAGCATTGCCCCTGACCTTGAGTGGGCCAAGGCCGTGATTGCGCCTCAAGGCCCTGGGAAAAAGTTAAGTACATTTAAGGCATCCTCCCCACAACAAAAACAATAAGGTGAGTGATGTCCTAACCAGACCTGTGATTTACCTTCATACAATTTGCTGTCATGCACATGAAGAGCTCTATTGGTTTTTTTTCTGCATGTCAAGCACCAGTATTTTAAGTGACACATACTGAATCTGTGGCCTGTGATGGATTTTTCTTTAAGACTAGTGATGAGCGAGTACTAAAATGCTTGGGTGCTCGTTACTCAAGACGAATATCTCCCGATACTCGAGTGTTCGTTTCGAGTAACGAACCCAATTGAAGTCAATGGGAAACTCGAGCATTTTTTCAGGGGACCTAAGTTTGGTAGAGGGAAGGTCTTGTGAAAATCTTTCAACCTCAGAACCTGTCAACCTCAGAAAATGATGGAAACACAACAGAAATGCACAGGAAACAGCAGGGGCAGCATGTATGGATGCCTCTGAGGCTGCCTAATCGCACCATTATGCCAAATTCTGGGCAAAAGCCTGGTTAAAACAGAGGTAGGCATATGAACCACCCAAAAACTCAGCCTGACACAGTATGGCAATGAGAACACAGGAAACCATTAAAACAGAGGTAGCATATGATGAACCACCCAAAAACTTTGCCTGACACAGCATGGCGGTGAGGACACAGAGAACCATTAAAAACAAAGGTAGCATATGAACCCAAAATTTAGCCTGACACAAAATTAGGGTGAGGACAGAGTGACCAAGGTAGAAGCGGTAGCCAGTGAGCCTCCCAAAAATTAGGCCAGACACAGCATGGCAGTGAGCACACAGAGAACCATTAAAAGTGAGTGAGGAAGCAAGTGACCCTCCCAAAAAATTGGAGTGAGGCCAGGGGCTGGGATTTATAGTGGACATGAACCTAGATGCTGACAGCTAACTGGCTAGGCAAGCTGTCAGTCACCATCAAGGGTACACCAGATGCCGATTGACTTGGGGTGGTGAGGCCCTGGCCGCGGTTACACAAAAAAAAAAAGATAACACAGCTGGCTGGTTGCCGGGACGCGATCAGTGGGCCCCCAGCAACCAGTCCCGCTCCTCCGCAGACGTAGTGACGTCAGAGCATGGCAGTCAGGACACAGAGAACCATTGAAAGTGAGTGAGGTAGCAAGTGAGCCTTCTTTAAAAAATTAGGCCAGACACAGCATGGCGGTGAGGACACAGAGAACCATTAAAAACAGAGGTAGCATATGAACCACCCCAAAATTTAGCCTGACGTAGCATGGGGGTGAGGACACAGAGAACCATTAAAAACAGAGGTAGCATATGAACCACCCAAAAACTTAGCCTGACACCCAGACCAAAATGGACAATACAATCATCCAATAAAAATAGCCGGATTATGGCTAGATTTAGCCTAACCCCCTGATGCAGTTGTGCGTGAGAGGCATATCTCTGGAGGCCCAGGAATTCGATTTGATCGAATGAATACACTTTCAATCCTTTAAAGAGTCTCTAAGAGAGGGAAAGTGCGGTAGCTTGTCTATTAAAAAGACCTGGCCAATCCTGCCTTCAAAACAGCTAATACAACATCCAAGGAAGGATAGAAGCTACTGTTAAAAGGCCTGGTCTATCCTGCCTTCAAAAAGGCTACTACAACATCCAAGGAAGGAAAGAAGCTACTGGTGAAAGGCCTAGTCAATCCTGCCTTCAAAACGGCTAAAGCATCCAAGGAAGGTAGAAGGTGCTGTTCAGCAGTTTGAGCACCGCCTGTTGGCGCTTGCCCACGGCACTGCTGCTGCGCCTAAAACTAAGATAGCCGGATTATGGCTAGATTTAGCCTCACCCCCTCATGCAGTTGTGCATGAGAGGCATATCTTTGGAGGTAGGGACGAAGAATAACAATACAGTCTTCTTAAGAGGCCCCGGAATTTGATTTGATCCGAATGAATACACTTTCAATCCTTTAAAGAGTCTCTAAGAGAAGGCAAGTGCAGTAGCCTGTCTATTAAAAAGACCTGGTCAATCCTGCCTTCAAAATGGCTACAACATCAAAAAAAGATAGAAGGTACTGGTGAAAGGATGGCAGAGGACACCCCTAAGATGACATCCACAGATAATATGGTTCGAAATGGACAAGACAAGAATGCTAAATTGAATTTGACTATGAATTTGACTGTAGCAGTTGGGGTAACATTCTCTGCATAATGTGACTTCCCACTTCTCCCCCCACCACTGTTTCGACTTTGAATTTGACTGTTGCAGTTGGGGTAACATTCTCTGCATAATGTGACTTCCCACTTCTCCCCCCACCACTGTTTCGACTTTGAATTTGACTGTAGTAGTTGGGGTAACTTTTCCTGGTTGACTTGCGGAAATGCGCACAGATGCGGTGCACCTTAGTGAGCAAGTCAGCCAAATTTGGGTCGGTTTTAAGGAACGGCCGCCACCAGGTTCTGCCCCTTGTCACACGCAACCAAGCTCACTGCTAATTACACAGGGTAATTAGCAGTGAGCTTGAATATGGCTTCAATAAGACATAAATAAATAAAAAAAATAAAATAAACGTCAGTGTCATGATCGCGCCTGAAAAGGCATCAGTGCCACCCTCTGCTGCAAAGATTCGACCTCTGCGCCAAAGACTGCGCTTTTGGCTATGATCCGTTCCTGGTTTTACTGTGTTCTCTGCTTATGTCATCTGTGTTCCGGGCCATGTTTTCTTAGTTCTCCCTGCACTTTCCTTGTTGTGGTCTATTCACTAATCGTGTCTGCTGTGGTGTGATTGACAGGTCTCCTCACCTCTGGCTTTCTGCTATTTCTTGTGTGTTTCTCCTGTTCCACCTATCCGCTTGGAGTCCGGGACTTCTGTTCCCTTATAAGCTTCTCCCTCCCTTCACTCAGGGCTCTTGATAGTTTTGCAGCCTGTCTGTTCTGCTAGATCCTGCCTTTGTGATATTGTCTGTATTCCTGGTTTCCTGATCCCTTGCTTGGTTATTAGCTTCTTTGTCTTTTGGTTCAGTGTTCTTCTTAGTTCTCAGTTTTCCTTGCTTAGTGCTCAGTTCTTCTTGCTTCATCTCTGGCTTTGGCTCCACTGTTCTGGCTTTGGCTTCACCGTTACCTGGTTGCATCTCTGGCTTTTGTCCTCCGTTCCTTGCTGCTTTCTTGGTCCCAATAGTTTTTGGGGGGCTGTGACATACAATCTAGTGGTGGCTGCACCAATACACCTTGTGACACCCCTTTTACACTTTGCAAGCAGTAGTGAACTTTGATATGCCTTGCGTAAGAAATACAGAAATCAGAAAATATAGTAGAGGGCCCACTAGTTTTTAGGGGGCTGTGAGATACAATCTGGTGGTAGCTGCACCTATACACACTCTGTGACACCCCATTTACACTCTGCAAGCAGTAGTGAACCTAATTGTGGCTTGAGTAAAAAAGACAGAAATCTGGAAATATACCAGTGGTCCCGATGTTTTTTGGGGGGCTGTGAAATACAATCTGGTGGTGGCTGTACCAATACACTCTGTGACACCCCCTTTGCACTCTGCAAGCAGTAGTGAACTTAAATATGGCTTGAGTTAGAAAGACAGAAATCTGGAAATATACTAGTGGTCCCAATAGTTTTTGGGGGGCTGTGAGATACAATCTGGTGGTGGCTGCACCAATACACTCTGTGACATCCCCTTACAATGAGCAGTGAAGTTCTATGCAGGTGTACTACAAATCACAGCAATACAATGTACTACAGCAGCACTACCAGCCACAAAATCATAAAATAGTACTGACCACTTCTTAGGGGTCTGTATGCAACACCTAATGTCCCCGTTCTGCCAGCAGCCAATCACCGCAGTGTGCTGCTGAAATCGTGGTAGCTGCACTGCAAGTCCCAGCCAGCAGTCTGTAGTAATACAATTTAAAAACGATTTGAAGCCCTTACAAGGGCTGTTTGGTTGTTTCGCTAATATTCCCTGCCTACTGGAACGCTAATTCCCTCCCTAACGCTCTCCCTGACCAGCAGCAGCTCTGTCCCTAATCTCTTCCACCACACGTCTAAAGCGAGCACTACCGGCCGCGATTTTTATATGGCAGGGTCATCTGATCTAGCCAACCAATCGCTGCTATCGACATATATGGGTCCCATGTCATCACAGGATGTACCAAAGAGTCTCCTGCATGTTTATTGGCTGAGAAAAAGCGCCCAAACTCACAGGAAATGGATGATGAGATTTTCTCGAGTATCGCGAAATGCTCGTCCGAGTAACGAGTACCATCGAGTACCCTTATACTCGAACGAGTACCAAGCTCGGACGAGCATGCTCGCTCATCACTATTTAAGACCCAAGAGTGCAAAGTTCCATCTTTGCGCATCAAACTCAGTGTTACATCTTGCAATGCTATTGTTTCCTGGTGCACAATTTTATTGTTTTGATACTCATTTTAAGATGTGATAATATTTTATTGAATTGGAGCGGTGGATTTTCCGTTACTACAAGGTTCCTGTTTCCACCTGCTGGCACCAGGTGTCTTTTACTACCTGCTCCTTCCTAGGATACCACTCTGCACATAAAGGATAAGCCTAAGCTATATGGGTGAACTGACTGCAATTTGTTCCTGCTCCTAGCTATTGTTTCCTATGCCTGACAATTAATTTTTTATTACACCCTTAAAATATTGTAGCCATGAAAAATAATGGAGAGAAGTACCAGACCAGACAATGTATGTATGCCTTTCCTTTCCTTCCACCTATCTCCGCCATAATTTTGCCTAGGTCACATACTGCTGAACACCAGCATATTAAAGTATCCTCTAGTGTCTATTTATTAAGAACCTTGATTGAACTTTCCACAGTATGTTGTTGCAGTCAGGGGTTTGGGGGGAGGTGGTGAGTGGTCTCCTTGTACATAGATATATGTCCCTGATAGGGTCAGGTGTATGTGAAAGGACTCTGCAGAGTCAAGAAGAGGTCACTGGACTCTGCTGTCAGCGGGTTGTTGGCATCTCCTGAAGAGCCACGTAACAGAAAGTGCGCATGGAATCCATCACACAGGGCAGACAGCGATGAAGTTGAAGATCAGGACGCAGGGTAAGACCACCAAGGCAGACCACATTAAAGCGAGACCTCCTTCATTTTCATCCAACACAGTGTTTATTATTGTACCCAAATAAGACATGAATAGATGGAATTAAGAATCAAAGTCCCTCTGGAAAAATATGCAGCGAGGCGGACTCCTTTATGGATAAGATGGTCCTGATTGGCAGATATGGCCTTGTTTTCTCAAATACATTGTAGCAAAGAAAAATATAAAATTATATATATAGTTTTCTAGGGAAGAGCATTATTGGCATTTTCTTATATTGTCCAAAGAGGTTCAAAGCTAATCAGGGGGTACTGTATATAAGGACAAATCTTCATTTCATCCCCTATCCAGTCACAGTAAACAAATAAGCTCCTTAAAATTCAATGCAATATTTCAAGCATTAATAATGTATCAAGAAACTTCCCTAAAATCCTTAGTGAGAATTGGCTAGCTTAGGATAACTTCTTATTCTAATAAAACACTTGTTACAGTTCTGTGTTGTATTATTATTATTATTATTATTATTATTATTATTATTATTATTATTATTATTATTATTATACCTAAGGTGGTAGCTATCTCTTTTATGTGATCTTAAGTCTAGTCCAACATAATGGAAATATCAGGCAACTGGTGGTCAAGTTCTTGACATATAATGTAATGTTAAAATTTGAGACAATTGAAAAACAGTTTACAGTAAAGGTCTTCTCCTGCCAATTTCTTGGAGCCCTTTCATTTAACAACTGGGACTGGCTCTTACAAACCAGGTCATTTGTCAGTCACCAGTGAATGGTTGTAAAGGACTCTACAGACTGCGAGAATAGACAGCAGAGACACACTCCTCTCATTACATTAGTCTATCAGTGGTCTGTAACATATTGCCCCCAGAGTCTAATATGGCAGCAGTTGTGTTCTCAAACACTAATTAAGGCTAGGTTCACATTACATGTTTTTATTCTGTTGAAGTGACATGAAAAAATGGCAAAAATGACCTGCTGGTATTGACCTAGCCTGTCTTGACCTATTTTCTCTGGCCATTACCATCCAGCGGTGTCGCCCCCTGCTTCCTTTGCATGTGCATTTCATCAGGGCTTCTGCTGGCCATGGGTGCCTCCTACGTACAACAATGTAACTAATAACACACTGCCCCTGTGTATAAGAATATACATACTATATTACTATCTCCTATGTACAACATTATAACTACTATAATTCTACTATATTTATACTGTTTCCTATCATAGGGGACAATCCTATGTACAAAAATATAACTGCTACAATATTGGCCCCTCACATGAAAGAAAGCACTGTATACTACTCATATGTATAGGACTATGACTACAATGATATTGTCTGCCATTGATGGGAATTCATATATATCTGGAATTGGCATGTTGACAATTTCCTGGTGGTGTATATTAGAATATCCTATCACCTGTAAACTCTGCTACATTAGTCCAGAACTGTCTTCACTTTTGCTCACTAATGCAGTTTTTGTAGGTAGACTGTAATAATATTATGAAGTCTGTTCATGTAATAGGCTGAGAGATGCATATCAGCACATTTACATTTTATTAGAGTTTCGCGTTTCAAGCTTTGAGTTAATTGTGTTTTGCTTTTAGATATCTATGTGTGGAGATGGATTATAGAAGGTGCCGGAGAGGAAACGTCTTGTACTCTGCAGTACTAGGACTTTCTAGAATAACAGTTGCTAATCTCTTGTAAAAGCAAAACAATGTTTGCATTGGACGTGTCGCAGAGCGATGGCGTAAATCTCTGTATTTGTAGAACTGTTAATTATTGTCGATGGCACTTCATATACTGTCACAGGGTGCAAGGATGGGACATTGAAAAGATGATGTTACATAGGGTAACCGTCTGACCCAATCACATCAGTTCAGAACAATTCCAGTGCAGATATTTCCGGGATGTAACATAGAAATAAGGAAAGCAGTGTATTTAAGAACGGGGTATCTCATTTCAACCAAGAATTCTATTGAATTAGGTCCTAGGTATTATTAGTCATACCGCCAAGGAAGCAAGAAGTCAAAATATCCTCAACAAAATCAACTCTCAGATTCTGTAGAGCATTTAGTATTTATAGTTTCTTGAGAGAGTTCATCTTCTTCCTCTCGTAGCTCTTCTCCTTTATTCATTTACTTCACCTATGTCTTAATATTTTTTTGGTTCTTCCTCCTGATCTTTTTTTTCTGTTTTATTTGCTCGTTCACTAGCTATTATGCTTATTTACCATCTTCATCTCATATTCTTCCTCAATGTTCTTTCTGTACCTTCTTTAATTCCTTTCCTTTTTCTTCCTCAATTGCTCCTTTAATTTCCTAAATGAAAACTAACAGCAGGTTACAAGCATCTAACCTGCTGTTATTTTCCCACAGTACATGGGACACTAAGGATAAGGGTAATTTTTATCTTCCATTGATTTCAATGTAAACTTGTACACCACTCTTTTTTTAAACTTATAAACACTTCCCACTGAAATAGGAGGTATTTTATATAGGAAATAAAAAAAAAGTTTTCTGTGTAAAAGAAAAAAAAACAAGCCGGTGTGAACAAGTAACCTTCTCCCCTGTTCATATTCTTCTGCTTTCTCTTCCTCTGCTTATGTTCCTCCTTTGTTTTCTTTATCTCTTTAAATTATTCTTATCTTCTTTGTTTCTTTCCCTGTGTTTTCTTTATCTTTATCTTTATCCTTTGTCTCCTTCTTTTTCTGTATTTCCTTCTCCTACATGTTGTTCTTCTTTTCACATTTTAATCATTCGGTAAGGTTCAGCTGCATAATGAAAAGTTCTGCACTTTCTTGTATACTTTGGGGAACATTTATCAAGCAGACGGTATAAAGTCAAAGATTTTTCCACAAGAATTTTGTGACTTCTCACTGGTCTACACCCTGCTTGCCAAGTGGGCAGAAAGGGTAATGGTACCCAGAGCTGGCATAGGTTTCTGAGGTTGTGTTGGATTCATTGAGGGGTGTATGCCTTTTGATAAGGTGTACACTCTGATCATTGTCAGTGAAAAAGGTGCGCTGTCTGCTCATTGTCAGTAAATAAGATGGGCGCTCTCTGTTTATTGTGGGTGAATAAGGTGTGTGCTCTCTGTTCATTGTCAGTGAAAAAGGTATGTGCTCTCTGCTCATTGTCAGTGAAAAAGGTATGTGCTCTCTGCTCATTGTCAGTGAATAAGATGTGTGCTCTCTGATCATTGTCATTGAATAAGGTGTGTGCTCTCTGATCATTGTCAGTGAAAAAGGTGTGTGCTCTCTGATCATTGTCAGTGAATAAGATATGTGCTCTCTGATCGTTGTCAGTGAATAAGGTGTCTGCTCTCTGCTCATTGTCAGTGAAAAAGGTGTGTGCTCTCTGATCATTGTCGTTGAATAAGGTGTGTGCTCTCTGATCATTGTCAGTGAAAAAGGTATGTGCTCTCTGATCGTTGTCAGTGAATAAGGTGTGTGCTCTCTGATCGTTTTCAGTAAATAAGGTGTGTGCTCTCTGATTGTTGTCAGTGAATAAGGTGTGTGCTCTCTGATCATTGTCATTGAATAAGGTGTGTGCTCTCTGATCATTGTCAGTGAATAAGATATGTGCTCTCTGATCGTTGTCAGTGAATAAGGTGTGTGCTCTCTGATCGTTGTCATTGAATAAGGTGTGTGCTCTCTGATCATTGTCAGTGAATAAGATATGTGCTCTCTGATCATGGTCAGTGAATAAGGTGTGTGCTCTCTGATCATGGTAAGTGAATAAGGTGTGTGCTCTCTGATCGTTGTCAGTGAATAAGGTGTGTGCTCTCTGATCATGGTCAGTGAATAAGGTGTCTGCTCTCTGCTCATTGTCAGTGTATAAGGTGTCTGCTCTCTGCTCATTGTCAGTGTATAAGGTGTCTGCTCTCTGCTCATTGTCAGTGTATAAGGTGTGTGCTCTCTGATCATTGTCAGTGAATAAGATATGTGCTCTCTGATCATGGTCAGTGAATAAGGTGTGTGCTCTCTGATCATGGTAAGTGAATAAGGTGTGTGCTCTCTGATCGTTGTCAGTGAATAAGGTGTGTGCTCTCTGATCGTTTTCAGTAAATAAGGTGTGTGCTCTCTGATCATTCCCAGGCAATCGATCCCAACCTAATAGGGGGTACACAATATTGTAGACTCTATCCTGAGGGTAACTCAGGTAATACCCGGTTTTACCTATAGGCTAAAATATAACTTTTATTGTTCAGTTTAAAACAGAAAGAATTCACCTTATTGTGCAAATTTTAAAATATTGCTGCCTCTATGCCACTGTACAATGGTGTCGGCCGACACTGTCCCTGTTCATGGTTGGCTTCCAGTATTGTCAGACTCGCACACTTCCCCAGTCGGGGTATTTGTGTGTAAAGAGTGCAATTCCTGTATGCTCCTATACTGTTGGAGCTATACCCTGAGCCCAGCCGGGCAGGAGTGCACTGTAACAGCAGAGTACTGCTGTGCCCTGAGCGATTTGATATATACGCTCTTCCCTTCAAATTAAAATACTGTCCGTGTAACTGACATGTTTCGCCGGACACTCCGGCTTTCTCAAAGTCACGGCCATGCTGGAAGCCAACCATGAACAGGGACAGTGTCGGCCGACACCATTGTACAGTGGCATAGAGGCAGCAATATTTTAAAATTTGCACAATAAGGTGAATTCTTTCTGTTTTAAACTGAACAATAAAAGTTATATTTTAGCCTATAGGTAAAACCGGGTATTACCTGAGTTACCCTCAGGATAGAGTCTACTGCTCTCTGATCATTGTCATTCAATAAGGTGTGCGCTCTCTGATTGTTGTCAGTGAATAAGGTGTGTGCTCTCTGATTGTTGTCAGTAAATAAGGTGTGCGCTCTCTGATCATTGTCAGTAAATAAGGTGTGCGCTCTCTTATCATTGTCATTGAATGAGGTGATCACTCTCTGATCGTTGACAGTGAATAAGTTGTGTGCTCTCTGATCGTTGTCAATAAATAAGGTGTGTGCTCTCTGATTATGGTCAGTGTATAAGGTATGTGCTCTCTGATTGTTGTCAGTGAATAAGGTGTGCGCTCTCTATGGTCAGTGAATAAGGTGTGCGCTCTCTATGGTCAGTGAATAAGGTGTGCGCTCTCTATGGTCAGTGAATAAGGTGTGCGCTCTCTATGGTCAGTGAATAAGGTGTGTGCTCTCTGATCATTGTCATTCAATAAGGTGTGCGCTCTCTGATTGTTGTCAGTGAATAAGGTGTGTGCTCTCTGATTGTTGTCAGTAAATAAGGTGTGCGCTCTCTGATTGTTGTCAGTAAATAAGGTGTGCGCTCTCTTATCATTGTCATTGAATAAGGTGTTCACTCTCTGATCGTTGACAGTGAATAAGTTGTGTGCTCTCTGATCGTTGTCAGTATATAAGGTGTGTGCTCTCTGATTATGGTCAGTGTATAAGGTGTGTGCTCTCTGATTGTTGTCAGTAAATAAGGTGTGCGCTCTCTTATTGTCATTGAATAAGGTGTTCACTCTCTGATCGTTGACAGTGAATAAGTTGTGTGCTCTCTGATCGTTGTCAGTAAATAAGGTGTGTGCTCTCTGATTATGGTCAGTGTATAAGGTGTGTGCTCTCTGATCGTTGTCAGTGAATAAGGTGTGCGCTCTCTATGGTCAGTGAATAAGGTGTGCGCTCTCTATGGTCAGTGAATAAGGTGTGCGCTCTCTATGGTCAGTCAATAAGGTGTGCGCTCTCTATGGTCAGTGAATAAGGTGTGCGCTCTCTGATCATGGTCAGTGAATAAGGTGTGTGTTCTCTGATCGTTGTCAGTGAATAAGGTGTGTGCTCTCTGATCATTGTCATTGAATAAAGTGTGTGCTCTCTGATCGTTGACAGTGAATAAGGTGTGTGCTCTCTGATCATGGTCAGTGAATATGGTATGTGCTCTCTGATGATTGTCAGTGAATAATGTGTGTGCTCTCTGTTTGTTGTCAGTGAACAAGGTGTACGCTCTCTGATCATGGTCAGTGAATAAGGTGTGCGCTCTCTATGGTCAGTGAATAAGATGTGCGCTCTCTATGGTCAGTGAATAAAGGTGTGCGCTCTCTGATCATTGTCAGTGAATAAGGTGTGTGTTCTCTGATCGTTGTCAGTGAATAAGGTGTGTGCTCTCTGATCATTGTCATTGAATAAAGTGTGTGCTCACTGATCGTTGACAGTGAATAAGGTGTGTGCTCTCCGATCATGGTCAGGGAGTATGGTATGTGCTCTCTGATCATTGTCAGTGAATAATGTGTGTGCTCTCTGTTTGTTGTCAGTGAACAAGGTGTACGCTCTCTGATCATGTTCAGTGAATAAGGTGTGTGCTCTCTGATCGTTGTCAGTGAACAAGGTGTGTGCTCTCTGATCATGGTCAGTGAATAAGGTGTCTGCTCTCTGCTCATTGTCAGTGTATAAGGTGTGTGCTCTCTGATCATTGTCAGTGAATAATGTGTGTGCTCTCTGTTTGTTGTCAGTGAACAAGGTGTACGCTCTCTGATCATGTTCAGTGAATAAGGTGTGTGCTCTCTGATCGTTGTCAGTGAATAAGATATGTGCTCTCTGATCGTTGTCAGTGAACAAGGTGTGTGCTCTCTGATCATGGTCAGTGAATAAGGTGTGTGCTCTCTGCTCATTGTCAGTGAATAAGGTGTGTGCTCTCTGCTCATTGTCAGTGAATAAGGTGTGTGCTCTCTGCTCATTGTCAGTGAATAAGGTATGTGCTCTCTGCTCATTGTCAGTGAATAAGGTGTGTGCTCTCTGATCATGGTCAGTGAATAAGGTGTGTGCTCTCTGCTCATTGTCAGTGTATAAGGTGTGTGCTCTCTGCTCATTGTCAGTGAATAAGGTGTGTGCTCTCTGATCATGGTCAGTGAATAAGGTGTGTGCTCTCTGATCATGGTCAGTGAATAAGGTGTGTGCTCTCTGCTCATTGTCAGTGAATAAGGTGTGTGCTCTCTGATCATGGTCAGTGAATAAGGTGTGTGCTCTCTGATCGTTGTCAGTGAATACGGTGTGTGCTCTCTGATCATGGTCAGTGTATAAGGTGTACACACTCTGATCATTGTCAGTGAATAAGATGTGTGCTCTCTGATCGTTGTCAGTGAATATGGTTTATGTACTCTGATCATGGTCAGTGAATAAGATGTGTGCTCTCTGATCGTTGTCAGTGTCAGTTAATGAAGGGCGTCTGGACGGCAATTAAATTATCAATAACTGCAATGAAGTGATGCAGTATTGCAATGAAATGATCAATTACTGCAATTAAATTATGCATTTACATTTAAACATACACGATCCGCAGCAGATCTGCAGCAGATTTGATGGTGTGTTCAGTTATTTAGATCAAATCTGCTGTGGATCCGCTGTGGATCTGCAGCAGAAAATCCGCTGCAATACGGTGTGTGTGTGTGTGTGTGTGTGTGTAAAGCTACCCTTAAATTGCATTTTTATTATGTTACTGCATGTGTGAACACAGCTTCACCCAGCAGGTACTCTTGTCTATTACAACTATATAACCTTATCAGATGGGACAGCATCCTAAATGATATAATAATCTCAGCAGTATTCTCTATATTACAGCAGTTTGGCCATGCACCTAGCCCAATAGTCCCTGGGAGGCCAAGATAAGTGTGGAAAGCTGCACTCCTTGCTATCATTGCCTTCAGTTTATTTACTATTTAATTCCATTAACCTCCATATGATCATGTCAGGTGATAAGCTGTGGTGGTCATTTATCACTGTTGATTGTTGACATCTGTAGGAACAGAAATCCCAGTTATATGTCTCCATGTCCTGGTAGGATTTGAGGGATCTGTTGTTGGGTCCTGGTTGCAGACAGGGCCTTTTTAGCACCAAGCCAGGGGACACATGGTTGGGGAGCCAACCAAATGTAGGATAGGGGGGCACAAGAGTCAGTAGAAGCGCCCCTGTCTGTTAAAGAAATAACCAAGGACATGAGCTTTTGAAAGGTGGTATATCCTGCTGTGGAAGGAGGAGGGCAGAGTTGTTAGGCTTGACTCTGCAGCACACAGGAGATGCAGGGCTCATCAATGTCTGACAAGCATAGCTTCTCCTACTCTGTCTCTGGTTCTCCTCCCCACCAGTGCCCTGGTGGTAATGCTGACAACTGTGTTATAAAGCAGTGATATCATTATGATATTGCTATTTATAAAGATTATGAAATTTCTGAAGTATTTAAATGTCAAAAGCAAAAAATATTTTACGCCACCTGGAAAAAATGTTTGTTTTTTTTTTCCCTTGTAATAACCTGATACTGATATTCCTTGTTGACATGTCACTATAATTCCACAGAAAACCCAATTAGATATACGAGGGGGTAACGTCCTCCACGCCGATATACACACTCCTGTGCTACTATAAAGCAACAAATTTAATTCATAACAAAGTAAGCACTTAGGAACTAAAACATAACTTTTAATCAAGACAAGAATAAAAAAAGAAAGGTATATATAGCTCAAATAAATAGAATCACCAATCTGAATCAAAATCACCGCACTTAGGAAAATAACAGTGTAAATGTAGAAACAACGGAACTTATTAGAAGGGAAACACACGAGAGGACAAGGTGCACTCTGTCCACTCCTAGATTGTGATACTTTCCCTACCTTTTGGGGTGACCCACCTCTTTAAAAGGGTGGCCCCAACCACGATGACGTTCCCTTCCCTCCTCTAAGTGCAGGACAAGACACAAACAAACACAAAATGTGAATCACACAAAATGGGGTACCACACCAAACCAATATTCAAAAAAAAGGGAATCCAACGCGTTTCACCTGTACAAATAATAACAGGATCATCAGGGATATAGTGGTGTACAACAAACAATAACAACAAAAGAAAATGTAGTGCAATAGATGTACAGCGCAAAACCACCTGCACCACCTCCGGTGGATTGCTGGATAATGCTGAGGAGTAACTCAGTGACACATGTGTGTCTCAGAATGCACATGGGATGATGCCAGTACTAGTAATCAGGACAATAGAAATCCTAAGTATTACAGCAAGTGAATACCACCAATAGGACTCTTGGGAGTCAGTACCCAAATGCCAGGATATAGCAGAAAATAGTCATTTACATGAATTTGACAGGCATGCTAAGATACAATATATTGTTTGCAATTAGCCCAGTCAAGCAGCTGATGGCTGCATCCTACTATCACTGGATTATTAAATGCTCAATAGCACAAAAGCACAAAGTATACATGTGTCTGAAAACCAGCAATACTTATCAATAGCGTCCCGATGGTGGAACAGGCATCCTGTTGCAGATGTTCAGTGCACTCCTAAGGTGGTAGGTGCCAGGGGGGGGCATTACATCCTGGCACCTACCACCTTAGGAGTGCACTGAACATCTGCAACAGGATGCCTGTTCCACCATCGGGACGCTATTGATAAGTATTGCTGGTTTTCAGACACATGTATACTTTGTGCTTTTGTGCTATTGAGCATTTAATAATCCAGTGATAGTAGGATGCAGCCATCAGCTGCTTGACTGGGCTAATTGCAAACAATATATTGTATCTTAGCATGCCTGTCACATTCATGTAAATGACTATTTTCTGCTATATCCTGGCATTTGGGTACTGACTCCCAAGAGTCCTATTGGTGGTATTCACTTGCTGTAATACTTAGGATTTCTATTGTCCTGATTACTAGTACTGGCATCATCCCATGTGCATTCTGAGACACACATGTGTCACTGAGTTACTCCTCAGCATTATCCAGCAATCCACCGGAGGTGGTGCAGGTGGTTTTGCGCTGTACATCTATTGCACTACATTTTCTTTTGTTGTTATTGTTTGTTGTACACCACTATATCCCTGATGATCCTGTTATTATTTGTACAGGTGAAACGCGTTGGATTCCCTTTTTTTTTGAATATTGGTTTGGTGTGGTACCCCATTTTGTGTGATTCACATTTTGTGTTTGTTTGTGTCTTGTCCTGCACTTAGAGGAGGGAAGGGAACGTCATCGTGGTTGGGGCCACCCTTTTAAAGAGGTGGGTCACCCCAAAAGGTAGGGAAAGTATCACAATCTAGGAGTGGACAGAGTGCACCTTGTCCTCTCGTGTGTTTCCCTTCTAATAAGTTCCGTTGTTTCTACATTTACACTGTTATTTTCCTAAGTGCGGTGATTTTGATTCAGATTGGTGATTCTATTTATTTGAGCTATATATACCTTTCTTTTTTATTCTTGTCTTGATTAAAAGTTATGTTTTAGTTCCTAAGTGCTTACTTTGTTATGAATTAAAATTGACATGTCACTATAGACTGAGGATGTCATTGTGATTTCACTGTGTAGACCGTTGAATCCTGTGGGATGTTACCATACAGACTGGTATGGTAATGGGAATATGACTTGGCAGACGGGTTTGTGCTATCATTTTACAGACTTCTAAAGTGATTGTGATTTAAGATATCTAGTCTAAGGCATGATGTCATTGCTATGCTTTGGCCCCTGGAGTGTTGGATCTTTTTTCTAATGGACTGAAGGAAAGTTCTAAAAAATACTTTCCATTTAATGGAGCTTCTTGGATCAGCAAATACTTGTACTTAATGCAACCCCCTAATTGGCGGGTTGGTGGAAAGGGGTATAAGCGTACTTTCTCTTTTATTTTTCTAGCCCATAGATGACCTGAATGGTATACACTATGATTAGTTCGTGGAAGCCACAGTAAGAAGTCAATGACTGATCAGCTATCAGGTTTTCAGACTAATTATACTTCAAAATGAGATTTGCAGCGGGAAAATGTGAATGTAAGACACAGCTCTTATCAGTGATAACACTGGCCTGCCAAAACTTTTCTCCTCTTCCCTATCGCAGAACCCCAAGTGAAGGAAACTACTTTACAAAGGCAGGAAAAGACTTCAAACAAAGCGTCTTGGCAAAGCCATACTTTTTCAAATAGTGACTGTCAAAGTTCAAAGGCAGACAGATCATTAGGAAGGTAATGTCACTGCCCCCTCCCCCCCAAAGACTCCACACCTTGTGGCTATATAAAGGCTGGTGCATTACATATTCCTGAGAACATGTAGTTATAGTGGAGAGGTTCAGGTCACCCACAGTGCACTCCTCCAAATAGCCCAGCGGAGGTCCAGAGGTAGTAAATGTACCAAGGTAGAGTGTTGGTAAATGGAATGGAGGGATGTCTGATACCAGTGTGGATGGAAGTACCTTTATGCTGATTCTGGCACCTCATGAGCACCAACCAAGCACTAACGGGTGTTGTGAACAAGTCCCAAGTTACTTATATGCATAAGGTAAAGCTATTAAAGTGAGGGGATTTGAAGGAAAGTGACTGAAATGTGAAAGTATAGTTTCAAAAATAAAAAAATAAAGGGCATACACTAATATGAAAATCTGCAGTTATGAGAAAATAGAACAAAATCTAATATTAAGTTGTACTCCACAGAAAAAGAAGCATTTTTAAAATTAATTGCTGTCAGAAAGTTACAGAGATTTATTAGTTATTTCTATTTAATAATTGCAAGACTTTCAGTACTTATCAGCTGCGGTATGCCCTGCTAAAAGTTGGGTTTTCTTTCCAGTCTGACACAGTGCTCTTTGCTGCCACCTCTGTCTATGTCAGGAACTGTCTGGGGCAGTAGCAAATTTAAAGATCTCTCCTGTTTTGGACAGTTCCTGTCCTGGAGGAGGCAGCAGAGAGCACATTATCAGACAGAACAGAATACATCACTTCCTGCAGGACATACAGCAGTATGTGAAGGCTTGAGATTTTTCAATAGAAGTAATTTTTTTTTTCAAACAAGTTTTTTATTGTGGAAAATAGATATGTAGCATGAATATCATAAATCCAGCTGTGGAAAGATCATGGACACGCAGGTCCTAATAGTGTGAACAATATAAGAAACAATGTGCATGTTAATTATAACAGTTAATAGGTTATAACAGTTTCCACACTTTTTTTTTTTTTTTTTATGTTGAAGACTTCACAATTACCTTAAGTCGTACCATTAACAGATTAATAGAATAGAAGTAATTAAAAAAAATATATAAAATAAAATAAACCACTGGAGTACCCTTTAAAGTTCTTTGTATGCTACCAGGGACATTTGCAGGTGTACAGAAATCCAAGTGAATTAGGTCCCCAATTTGTAACATGGTGATTGGCTATATGTATGTATATATATATATATATATATATATATATATATATATATATATATATTACAGATACTTCCTTATATGAAGCAATTATTAGATACCTAGTAGAGTATTTAGCATTGCCTATACCAATATAAGACAAAATGTTGGTCCCTCTCATCTCCTTTTAATAACTTGGCTCAATATGCATTACGCTAATAACTTGTTCGGTTCACCTCCCTTGACGATATGTCCTTGTGTGCCCTATGACACCTGCTTTGCAATTTCTGACTTGTTTTACGCCTCTTTCCAAGTGTAAACCATGATAAATTAGATGCGGGAGGAGGCATCAGGCAAGCAAGGCTGACGGCTGGTGTACGCCACAGAAAAGGTAAGAATCTTCACCTTTTCCCTGGCGTACTGTTTGGGTAGATTTAGTGTACTTAGATAAATGTGCCTCTTAAGGCCCTATTCCACCAACAGATCTGACAACAGATTATCTGCCAAAGATTTGAAACCAAACCCAGGAGGGGATTTGAAAAAAGGAGAAATCCAGTCTTTCCTTTATGACCTGTTCTCTGATTATAGTCTGTTCCTGGGTTTGGCTTGTATAGTGAAGTAATGGTAGCTATCTATCACGCCACATGACAATGGTATCTACTATGCCACAGTTAGCGCCCTATTCCACGGGATGATTATCGTTTAGATAATCGTTAAATCGTTCAGAACGAAGCGATAATCATTCGGTTGTATAGCAGTTAATAAATAAATGACAAACGAGAAGTCATTGATCTCTTAATGAGACCTGGACCTATTTTTATCGTTGCTCGTTCGTACATCGTTCGCAAGTCGTTCGGTGTTATAAAACATTGTTCGGGTGTTCCTTGGTTGTTAGTGGGTGTGATCAACAGCTTAATAGTGCAATTCCTATTGGCTAAACACATTGATTGACAGGGACCATACTCCTATTAAAAAAAATTATTTTACATTTTCTATTTATTATTCTACTAATTATTAGATTTTTTGTATTCAATAATAAAGATAGTTGTGGATTGACGGACACCACTAAATAGCTTAAATATATGAAATATAAATTCTCTCCACCCCCCACCCCCAAAAGCTCCCTCAAAGTATTTTTTTTTTTAATGAATGTTGAGCAATGGGATACATTGCGTATGAAAAAAAGGGTAATAAAATGCACATCCTACGCAACAGAAAGTTCGCTCAGAGTATTTTTTTTTTTTATGTAAATGTTGACCAATGGGATAAACTGCATATAAAAGAAGTCCTACTGCTTGTGTTCTTTTTGTAAATCCAAATTGATAAAATAAATAATAAAAAAAGCTCTGAAAAATTTAACATAATAGCATTTTATGCGTGTAAACATTATAATATTCAAAGATTGCGTACGAATATAAAAGGAAAATACACGCACTGAAGGCAAAGAGAATGGGGAAAAAAATCCTTTTTTTTATAATGGAAATCAATGGAACAACGGATCCAAAAGGATTGCACATAACCATTTTTGCATCCCTTTTTTTTAATTAAATATTTACCTGACTGCACAAATGCAGTGTGAATCCAGCCTAACATTAAAATGGAATTTACTATGTCACTGTCACATTGGTATCTACCATGGTAATCCACATCATAATAACGTGGACTATACAGTACATCAGGGACTATTCCAGTTAAGAATTGGTATCTACTTATGTTGTAATCACATGACATTGTATCTACTATTTTTCCATCACATGATAATAGTATGTACTATGCTATAGTTAGATTAAAATGGTATTTACTATACAACGTTCACTTGACACTAGTATCTTCTAAGCTGTAATCACATGACATTAGTAACTATCAAACAGTCACATGGCATTGACATCACTACCGGTATCTATTGAGTTACTTACAATGTTGTACTCACATTCAGCTCTGTATTTTGTATGACTTAATGGCAGAGATTTACAATGTAAAATACACCAAATTGACACAAATTATAATAAGATTTGACATTTTTTTTTATGTCTATCCCTACAATATAAGTTGATGAAGCAATATGAGTATGTCTAAGAGGAGTAATAAAATGCTTGAAGTTTATTAAAAACATACACCAAATACATTATGCCACATTTACCTTATGACTAATTCTATCATTTATAACCTGTAATATGTTTACTATAAAATCATTGCAGTTACTGGGAAATTAGATACATTTTGCTCCAAAGTAGACAACACATACAAGGGAACCCCCACCTAAAATATTGTGTGAACGGATCCTTCCTGGTCTCAGATTGGCCACCCACCTTTTTAAGGTCAAGGTGGATGACCTGAGCACATTCCGCATTTAATTTCATTACTGAGGTGAAGCTCTTGGAACAATTCTTCTATTTTCCTCAAACATTTGCTCTAAATTCAGATTTTTGCAAAAGGATTTTACAGACAAATGTAGTTTTGGTGATTTGTCTCAATGGATGAAGCTGAAGGTAAAAAAGTGGGAGACACAGTCCAAAAACTGTTGATATAGCACTGAAGGTATTGGATAGTGTCCGAGGGATCTTCACATAGCTTTCATGGTGCAATATACATCTGCATGGCGTGAAGAACAATACTTTTTTTTTTTTTTTTTTATAAACTTATATAACAAAATTCTTTTTGGAGTATTCCTTTAAAATACAATTATTCAGTCATTTTGGCCAGGGGCTCTGAAATGCTCTTTTCCTTACCAGTCAGGTCTTGGGGCCAGTGTGTGAGGCCCTGGGGACCTGACAGGTTCTCTTTAATGCCTTCATTAGGCATGTCGTCTGGCCAGGGTTAGCAGCTATAATAGGGATTCAAAAACATGGTAGTGTTACATATACCTTAAACCAGCCTTACAGGAACGACATCAGAATTTATGAATCAAAACTGACAGACAAGATCTAAGGCTCACACACTGCAGATTTAATCATTATCATCATCAGTCACCTTAATTCATTCCAGGCATCGACTGCTCCCATGCCCACATCCCTAACATATGTGACCAAGCGTGAAAAACCTCTTCCCAAAACACCATGGGACCATGTTATTTGCTTTTTTTCCTTTGCACAGGCACAATGATTGCATTGACTGAGCATCAAATGGCTGCGAAGGACGATGTTGAATCTCAGAAGACGCTGGAGTTTGTGCTGTTCTGTAAACAGAGAATGGGTGGCTCGCCCCCCAAAGTGCCTTTTTTCCCCCCTCATCTTGACAGCCAGCGGCGGCCGTGATGAATTTGTAAAGTTATCTAATTTTCCACTGTTTTAATTAAAAGACTGGGCTCTGAGGACTCACAGCTGGACCCTTTGTACTGCGTTCTGTTGCCTGACAGAGAAAAATTCCTGCAGTAACTTCAGCCAAGCTTTCAGCGAATGGAACTTCTGTGGTTTATAAACTTGTGGCCTGAGGACGTATTGCTTTCTTGGAAACTCTCAAGCCCTCCCAGCGAATTAGGGGATATAAGTGATGAACGTCCCTTTTTCGCTGCAGGCAATATACAATCAGCAACATGATATTACAGTACTTAGTATCACACAGACAGTGTCAAACAGGGAGCAGATGGCACCCCATAACAAAATATCACTATGGTGCCTTGGCTGTTGCTGGCTCAAACCACCACAACTCACCTTTCGGGTGACCAGACAGCCCATCTCTTGTTCTCTCTCAACCACCGTCCTTCAATATGCTGCCCCCTCACCTATACAACCCCTGGCCTATCATTCATTTTAAAGGTGGGTTGAAATAACAGAAAAAAATCATTTCCCTCCAATAGTCAGTACATGTAAACTTAATTCCAGGTTTTTTTTTTATTCCCAATACAATGTGTGCACAACCATAAAGATCAATGGTTGCATTTTGCATTGTATACCTCCCCTTTCTTACTCCCGTCTTTCAGTGAAGAGGATGAGACAACTAAATTTCTAATTCTGCCTAGCCATCCTATGGTCTCTATGATACATACTTCCCAGCATGCCCTAAATATTTGTCTCTAACTCCTTCCATGGTGTGTCAGTGTTACCCTCCAGTACACAAGATAATGGAGCAGCCAGTGCCCTGGTGAGTTGCATCAGAGCAGATAGAGGATCACGGGTGACTTTGTTTAAATAGCACAAAACAGAAGTCATTGACCCTCTGGTGTTTACACTCAGCTGTTAGAACATTTGGCTAATTGCACTTCATAGACTGTGGCAGCGTTTTAATGAGTCCTGGACAACCTGAATGGGGAAGGGGAGGGGGTGAGGACTGGAGTAGGAGGGGTTTTAAGGTTGCCATACACATTATACAAAAGAAGGCTGATAGTTGTACTTTCTTTGACCAAATGATTACCTGGAGAACAATCATGTTGCTGATGTAGCTGTGTATATTGTAGTCCATGTCGTCTAATACAGCTGTTTAGACTGGCCATACATGATCAACCATGCTGGGCAAACAATCTTTCAGGGCCCATTTTGTAATGAAAGACCATCTGTGAACTTGCAACTATTAGATAAAAATATCACGCATGGCCTTTTGTACTTCATATACATTAGAGGACGTTTATTTTTAAATTTCGCCCAAACAACAATTTTAGTTGATATTAGTTGTTTACTTTAACTTTTATATCTTTAGTATAAGCATGCACAGCTCTTCCCTTAGTACAGCCATACAAAATTATAGACAGCATCTGTGGACCTGATGGTAAAAGGATGACTGAAGAAGGGCATGACTCCACTTAAAAGTCACTCTGTGTAACCCTCAGCGGTGACTGTAATAAACATGGTAACTGGAAATGTTTCCTATGAATACTGTCTCTGATTTTAGTTGACTGTTATATCTGGCCATACACATTAGAGTAAAGCCAACCATCTAATGTGTATGGGCCTCCTGACAGAATGTTGGATTTCAACATGCCCAACCCCTTTGTTCTTGGGGACAATATCTCACGCCATAGTACATGTACCCTTGCCCACTGAGCAGACATGTGTTTGGGGTTTAATCTAAAATGTATGGCCAGCTCAAAAGCACCTATGGAAGGAGGGTCTGTGAGAGATGTGCACATATATACAGAAGCAATGCTGTCATCTACCTTGTACAGTACAGTACAAGAGATGAATGAAGATGAATAATAAGATATGAAATGTGATGAGTCCATCAAGTTCCAGACAAAACAAGATTTGTATATAAAAAAAAGATTTTTATATAATTTCTATGCCATGCCCCGGGTTTGTGACTGTACAAGTGAAGAAGAACTAGAATGTTTAATTGATTTAAAAAATGTAATTGATTGATTAACTATTAAGACTGATAACAAGTTGAGATGTTTCTCTATAAATCATAATTTATAATCATTACCCTGACAAAGGTGTCAATCTTCAAATTCCCTATAATATAGAACAATTACCAAAGTAGACTAAGGACCATTTCTCCCATCTGCAAACACGATGGGTTAGGGTCTTACTAGAACTGCAGGACAATTCACATATTGGAGTGAAGCACTTACATATTTAGGCAATGTTCACACAACGTAGAACATCTGCCGTTCTGTGACTCGGCCGTGGCACAGAACGCCCGGTGTTTGTAAAGATAATCCCGGATGGATGATCTTCTTTTGTGCTGAATTGGGATGGGTGCGCCCGCATCCCAATTTACCATAGCGGTACTCTCCATTGTTTGACTTGTCAGTATTGTGCGCTTGCTATTTAATGAATAGCAACATGTCAGTTTTTCGTGCGGGCGCTAGGGATCCTGGCCAGAATGTATACTATGTGTATACACTTCAGCCAGGATTCCTTCAGGCTTCAGTGCACCTAGGTTTTGAATTAATCACGGCAAATCGGCAACAAAGGCCATGATAAATTCAAAACTTACATTGTGTGAACATAGCCAAAGATGTTTGATTTCCTTGTGTTGTCTTCATTTTCCGTCAATTACTACATCTACTTGCTGAAACAAATGTTGAAATCTAGTAAATGCTCAAGCCATTTTAGCACCATAACCCTAACAATTTTCCTTTTTTTTGGCTTTGACATATTTAATCCATTGTCAGATGAACAGTTATTACTCCCCCTATGTTCCTTCTATGTATCTGAGGCATGGCCAGCATGGATGATAGAGTCATTCTACAACCTTATTTGCATAGATCCCACAGGGAGCACTGACTGGAGCTTGATCCAGTGTTTACTCAGTGCTCTAATGAGGTTGCTGTATTGTTTCTGAAGAAAGATCAAGCAGAGACTCCCTTTGAGCTGTGCAAACTTTCCCTCCTCTGTAAATGCTGCGTAATGAGCATAATGTCAGCACCAAAGCTTCCTGCTGAGAAAGGGCTTGTCATGTGTCCACCCCACTTCATCCTGAACCATCCACTGCCACTCACCAGATCAGTAAAACTGCTGTATTCCATTAGGGTGCTTGGAATGATGTTCCTTGGGATGGGAGGTTGCACGCTGTTTGAAAGCCTGGTCTTCTATATGGCCCTTGTGATTTGGAAATATTTGATACTTTACTATGATCAATGTAGCAATTCCAGGGAACCTTGTAACTAGAATTAGTGTCATATATGTGAAGTCACTTATTCCATGGCATCCAAGATTCCACATCCGTCATTCTGAGTGGTGTTTATGCTGGAGGCTCTGGCACAGGAGAACTGTCTGACCCTGGCTTATGAAGCTTTTGCGCTGGCTTTAGTTAACTCTCATTCTTGGACACATCTCTCAGTGATAACTGCTGGCATCACAGGGAGTGCCATAACTGGCATGTAGAGTATCAAACTGTTACAGAGACCCTGACATGGAATTTTACACTCCCCAATATAAGTCAATGTAATATTTATAAATTTTTTATTTATTTTTTAGTTGTCCAAATTATACTTTTAATGGGAGACATCATAATTCTTGAATCCCCCCTTTACAGTGTTATTTTATCCATGGAATTACACGTGCAGTGCAGGCTATAGTAACAGCTATTCTAATAATTACTGCTGACACCCAGACTCTATCCAATGACAGACAGATTGTCACAGCCCCGCCCCCTGTTACTGGAATTACTGAATACAATAGTAATATAACACATTGTATCAGCTATCCATAATATCCACTCACCATATGCTATCCATAGACATATTCTGTTTCTACTGACAATTAGTCTCTATATAAAGACTGAAAAGTTGTCAAAGACCCACCCCTATTACTAACATTAGTTTATTTTGCTGTTGTTATTGATCTCTAGTAAGTATTGACATTGGTTATCAAGTTTCTTGTTACTGGTGTCTCATAAGGTGTTGTTGCTGTGTAGTGATGTTCCTTCTGATATACTGTTGTTATCGTTTTGTGATTTAGTGGCTGTTTTTGGCTCGTCCTTCACCCCGCTCTGTACTTCCTATAGAGTGGCCTGGGGGACGCCTGAGTCTCAAACTCAAACAATGGAACTGACTCTGGACCTGAGTGGTGAAACCTTATATATAATTATGTAGAATGTGAACCCCCAAGAGCCTGCATCTTGAGCTGATTGTCCAAAAATACTTTGTGGAGTTTCCTTGACTTTTGGTTTAGCTTTTAACTTTCCTGTGATGTTATATTTTGATTTTTTTTTTTCTTCCTATAATTAACTTCCTCTGAAGAAAAAGAATGGGAAAGGCTATAAATGGAGGGTAACATGAGGACACTGGGGTCATTGGTACCAAGACAGCTTGTACATGACAGCTTCTCCAGATAGAAAGCTTAGCCCCTTGATCATTGGGGTCTCCACTCCCTTCATTGGAGGAGTCCCTCACATCACACAGCACATAATATAAGGATTTGCACTTTCTCCAGCCTCCTTTGATGTGTCATTATCTGCTCGACACTGATAGACCCATAAATTGCCTTACAAATGAATATTTGGTGATAACGTTATTCCATCTGTTTCTTTGCCCAAAGAAACCATAAAATGTAATCAGTATATACAGATTATATATATTCAGAACTCATAGAAGTAGAACATGTATTGGAATGCTGCCAACATATTTAGTTCAAGGAGTAATGCATGGTCCACTGGTAAGACTCTGTGTGAGTGGGGATCTGTGTATTATGACTAAGAAATTATCATAGCCCTGTCCCCCAACATCACTAAATATAATGGTAATATATATTGACATTGTGATCTGACCCTATGCTACGGTACCATTGTTTCTGGTCATAGCCCCCTTCCCTTCACTGGAATATTGTGGCCCACCTTGGTTTATAGGACCAAGACCAAGTGTAGAGACTTAATAGATAAATTAAATGATTTCCCTATCATAAATGTATCTTGTATTTGTCCTGTTTGTCTCCATGTCACCACAACCTCTTTTAGACTACAGTGATAAAACTATACAGCGCCTATGATATTTATTGATCTAATGAGGATATAAGACATAATGGTACTAGTCACGCATGGCCCAAGGTATCAAACAGCTCCTCTGCCTTGTAAGAGGATAGCAGTGTTTAAGATGGCATATAGTGATGGTATGATAGCAGGATTTTCTTAATAAAAAAATAGAAATAATGCCTCACCATGACCACATTTTATTACTACATAGTGACTGGGCAGTACATTGGTAACTCCCCCAGGTACCCCCATTAGCTAGGTAGTTTGCCCCATAATGTAGACTCCCCTGTAGTTCACCCAGTACATAGGTAGGTAGCCCCTTAGTTAGTTTCCCTCATTAGGTAGTCCCCTTAGAACTGTGTTTGCCTATAAATAAGACACCCTCCGAAAATAAGACACCCCACCTTCTCTACCCTCTGACCTAAAGTAATGCACCCCCCCCCCCCCCGAAAGTAAGGCACCTCCTACTCTACACTAGGGCACCCCCCGAAAGTAAGCCCCCCCCCCCTTTCCCCTCCTACCTTATCACCTAATGCCCTTGTGGACCTCTGAAACGGCACCGCAGACAGCCTGGTCCATGGCCCCCATGTACTCCTCACGTCCGGACACCAAACGTCATGCCGCCGCACTCATGACCCGAGGACGATGCTGCCGAACTCCAAACCCGACGGCGACGCTCCCGCACACACGACCCAACACCGACGCACGCCTGACCCGCTGCTGATGGTATTCTGGGGAGGTCCAGGGAGAAGTCTTATTTCACTCCCCCTGCCCCTCCATAGAAAAAAATAAGACATCGCCCGAAAATAAAACATAGTGCCTGGGGTTTTTTTTTGTTTTTGTTTTTTTTTTTGGGGGGGGGGGCTAATATAGGGCACAGTCCTATTTTCAGGGAAACACGGTAGTGCCCCTAGTAGGTAGTTTCATCCACCAGGTAGAAGCCACCACGGTTGACAGTTTCCCCCACTAGGTACAGTAGGTGCCCCTTCAGTAGGTAGTTTTCTACACTAGGTAGATGCCCCCTTACTAATGTAAAAAAAACAAGAAAAAAACAAACTTACCTTCTTCTGGTTTCCATGCAGAGCAAAGATGGTGGCTAAAACCGAGAAACCGCTCCCCTGTGTATGCTCCTGCCCTGTATAGAGCGAGAGGATCAGTAAGTGCTGATTTTACATTCCACTATGGAACTTAAAGCGTAACTGTCATTTCAGGGCCATTTTTCTGAAAACATTAAATATCAACAGTTCAAGCGATTTTAAGAAACTTTGTAATAGGTTTTATGTACTAAAAGAGTTTCCTTCTGTACTGAAAAAGCAATCTCCCAGCCTCCCCCCTCACATCAAATGAAGCAGGATCTCTGTGTCCATTATGTGGCTATGGAGAGGGGAGGGGCTGTTAGGAGTGACTGAGCACGGAGCAGTCCTGCAAAGCACAACACCCTGCAATCTTCTCTCAGTAAGTTCATAGATAAGCACTGACCTTTCTGACCCCTGAATTTAGCGTCTTAGGTGCCCAGAGAGTCTACAAACAGCTGACCTTCATGTCACCTCTTCCTGCTCCCTCATCTCCCTCAGCCCCTCTCCCCTTCATAGGCTTAGGCCCTATTCCACCAACAGATCTGACAACAGATTATCTGCCAAAGATTTGAAGCCAAACCCAGGAGTGCATTTGAAAAGAGGAGAAATCCAGTCTTTCCTTTATGACCTGTTCTCTGATTATAGTCTGTTCCTGGGTTTGGCTTCAAATCTTTGGCAGATAATCTGTCGTCAGATCTGTTGGTGGAATATGGGCCTTTACAATGGAGAGAGCAGAGCCCGTCTTCACTGGCTTGTCTGTAATGAAGACGTGTTTGCCTGATAATGCACAGATAAGAAGTCAGGGGGGGAGGCTGGGAGATTGCTTCTTGAGTACAGAAGGAGGCTTTTTTGGCTGATGAAACCTATTACAGAGTTTCTTAAAATCGCTTATACTACTGATTTCTGCAATAAAAAAAAACATGACAGTTACGCTTTAAAGTTACACCTTAGCAGACCTATCATAGCTGAATTGTATCCTGCAGAGCTGAGCCCACTTATAGAGTAGTGTTTATGAGGACGTCAGTTAAAAAAGAGCAGTGTCATTCATTATCATCAGCATTGGATGTAGAAGTCTCACAAGCAGATTTAGTATTTCAGTTTTCATGTGTATTGGATTCTTCTACAAATTGTGCCCTCAGGTGTATTATAATGATTTAGTTCCATAATTAGAGTATGTGACATGTGTGATAAATGTCCTGTTAAGCTGAGCCAACACTACTGGGAAAATAATGGATTTGAATATGAATATAGATTATTTAAATCTAACATTAACGTTTTCCACAGCTGTATGTAAATAGCTGAGCATATATTATTGAATAAGGACTTTATCCTTATTGAATGCACCGATCACAAATGGTCTATTAAAGGGGAACTCCGGATAAGAAAAACTTGTTTTCTATTAAAAGTACATTAAAAGTTAAATATGTGTCTATACAATGTATTACGGTATCTGTACGGTTCTGCCACACTAGTAGCTGATAGAAATCCAGACAGTGAAAAAAATGGCCCCTCTGCAAATTCACATTGTCTCCTGATCCTTCCGCTATCCCCCTTAGGAGACAAGTCTTCCATGCCTCTGTCTCACATTGTGTGTGTTTGCTGAGATTAGGCTGATGATGCAGACAGGGGGCAGGGCGTGATGTTCCAGGAGGTTTGGCATCCAATCCCCTGAGTGATTCACCATCTCTGATCGGTCAGAAGCAGGTGTTGCACTGATACAGTGTGCTGTGTGGTGTTACAGGTAGAGAATACAGCGTGCTGTGTGGTGTTACAGGTAGAGAATACAGTGTGCTGTGTGGTGTTACAGGCAGAGAATACAGCGTGCTGTGTGGTGTTACAGGTAGGGAATACAGCATGCTATGTGGTGTTACAGGTAGAGAATACAGCGTGCTGTGTGGTGTTACAGGTAGAGAATACAGCGTGCTGTGTGGTGTTACAGGTAGAGAATACAGCGTGCTGTGTGGTGTTACAGGTAGAGAATACAGCGTGCTGTGTGGTGTTACAGGTAGAGAATACAGCGTGCTGTGTGGTGTTACAGGTGAACACAGCCTAGATGTTATGCAACAGCTTTGGGCGAGCAAAAGGCAGGGGGGAGGACTGTGATGAAAATGAAATAGATAGGTTAGTAATGCTTTATGCTTCTGCAGAAGTTTCATTTTTTTAACCTCTACCTGGAGTTCCCCTTTAACTCCTGTTGCAAAATTTCAGGTCATGTAATGGTCTCTAGTTTTTACAATGTTTTTCCAAGTTATTTGACTGTCTAAGAAGTTTTCCATAAGTTGATTGAATAGAATAGTTTTATGACATTAGAATGGACCAAAGCCATTAACTGCTTGTCCCTCTGGGTTCAGGGTCCATTAGGAGTCTATATACCTGAAAGGGGTTATCCGGTGGTAGACATTTTTTTGTATATTGGTGCCCTGCTGGAGAATATACTAAACATCTCATGCTTACCTCTATGTGCTCCCCCGTTGTCCTGCTGTGTTGTCTCTGTTGTCCCCCACTGACCACACCCTCCACTTCCGAGAAAAACTAATTTCAGGAGTGACAGCCCACTCAATCATTGGATGTGGCACTGTCCTGTCTCAGTCAGTGACTGGCTCTTTGGGCTGTAACTCCTAAGACTCATAATTACCTTTTTTGCCCTTCTTATATTCTGACATTACAGCAATCCATTGGTAGCTTGGTTACCTCGTTGCATACCCATCATACTATGGTCCACCACCATCATTCACTTACAGTAAATACCAATACGGCTGTGAGACAAACCTCTTACCTGTGGTTTTAGAAAGCTAAAAAATATATAGCTTCATCCAAAGTCCTTTCCTGACCCTCACCAGAGCATAGACTGGATCAGAGAAAGAGATTGAAGGGTTCAGTGTGTTTTTATTGGTTGATGTTTTGAATGACATCTTTGGCAGAGCAGGAGTAGCATACGGTATGTAAGATGAGTTCCAGCGTCAGCTGTGATAACTGAATATCACATTTTTCTCATCCTCCTCTGCAGATCAGCAATGTAAAAGCGAATGTTCTGTAATTTGTTTTATGCAGACAACCTGGGGGATTACAGCGCTGAGATGTCTAATGCACACACCTGTTTCTACCACCATTCCTGCACCATGACACACTCCTCATATCAGATCTACCCGACCTTTCTGTACTATTAATCTGTGTTTTGCAATCAGTAGACAGATTCCTATCCTATCACTCGGGGGTGGTAAAGACTGGAGGCTTCATTACCAGTGCCCATGTTATTATTTATAGCATCTGTATAGACTGTGTAAATGATATATTACATTATTACGACTCAATATTGCTAAGGGCAGCGTGTAATAACCTCTGTTTACTATATCGATGTGGGTGAGACCAATGATTAACAATAAATGTTCTAGCTTACAACAAATTTGTGTCTGTATCAGAAGTCATCGCTGGGTTACATTCTGATAAAGGATGTCACTTGAGAGAAAGTGGATTATAATATTTCAGTTTGGGGTGAGGGCAGGAGGATACAGGGTGACCAGTTTGTGGTGGGGGCAGGTGGATACAGGGTGACCAGTCTGGGGTGGAGCAGGGGAATACAGGGTGACCAGTTTGTGGTGGGGGCAGGTGGATACAGGGTGACCAGTCTGGGGTGGAGCAGGGGAATACAGAGTGACCAGTCTAGGGTGGGAGCAGGGGAATACAGGGTGACCAGTCTAGGGTGGGAGCAGGGGAATACAGGGTGACCAGTCTGGGATGAGGGTAGGGACACAAGAGAGCAGGGTCATGGGAGGTTTGTGTGTGTGTGTGTGTGTGTGTGTGTGGAAAGGGGGTATTTTGATGCCATTTAAGGTAGAATTAATTTTGGGGTCCAGTGTCTATATTGAGATCTGCAATAATGTGAACTGAATTGAGAGGGAGAGGGTTAGTACATTGTTTTATACTTTAACCCCTTGATGACACCTTTCTCCAGTCTTGCACCATCTAATAACATTACACTGAGGCTCAAGCTGGAGATGGATCAGGAAGCTCCGCCTCCTGATTCCCAGGAACAGACAGCAGGGAGCGGAGACAATGGCCCCTCCACAGGTACAGAAAGCAGGGAGCGGAGACAATGACGCCTCCACAGGTACAGACAGCAGGGAGCAGAGACAATGGCGCCTCCACAGGGACAGAGAGCAGGGAGTGGAAACAATGGCGCCTCCACAGGTACAGACAGCAGGGAGCCGAGACAATGATGCATCCTTAGGTACAGACAGCAGGGAGCAGAGGTAATGGCGCTTCTGGTAAATTATTTAGGCACCAAATTCGAAATGGAAATAATTTAGAAAATGAAAAGTGAGCACAGTGCTGCCTAATAATCATGTTTTATAAAACTTTTTAGGTATATGACATTATCTATCCCGTACTATGAACACCACACTAGTGGGGGTAGGGGGGAAGGCTTGAACAGCCTATGGTGAAGTTAATTTGCCCCTGGTAGGGCCAAGTGCTGAAATAAAGGAGGTTTCATGGCATGGTGGTTTCTAGATGATGACCATGTGGAGCTTAGGGGAGCAGTAGATGCGGACAGAGCGGACAGAAGTAAGACCCCTTTGTTAAATTACTTAGGTCTTTATGTTGAACCCCTGTTCAGGTGAATGCCACAATCTTTATCTTTATCATCTTTATCAATGACTGATCAGCCTTGGAATGGATGATGTGTAGTGAACCAGAATCTCTGAGATGGATGGTAGTGGCTTGTTTGACATATCCTGCACATAGGCTGGTCAATGGGGTGGAGGGGGATGTAATTTATGGATACAGCAGGATTATCAAAATTTGGATTAGCAGTCAATTATCTGAGATTTTTAGCTCCACAAATGAGGTCAGGAGGGTCCATATTAAATGGAGTCCATTAATCTCTTGGCTGTTAGCGAGGAAACGTCCCGGAGTGCAGGTGTTAACAGTCTCTGTGTTATTTTTGGGAGATTGTGAATTGAAACACTCACAGGAAACTCACAATTCCCCAACCAGTGTAACAAGTGTTATTTTAGGCATCTGAACTGAGGGCTATGAGCTGGACTTTGCTTTCATCGCACCTTTAGGGATAAATTACCTTGTGTACAAGAATTTGCCTTTAGCGGCAGAAGAATTAACTGCTTAGCTGCTGATGACGATACCTGTCCAAGCCAATCCTGAAGACTGTGTATTATCCTGAAATCTCTCTCGAGTTTATTAAGGGAGCATTTATACAGCCACAAAACTAATATTTTCTTTCCAGTTTCTGCGGCTATTATAAATTAGAATCTAAGAAATAATGACTTGTTACTTCAAGTGTTAATGGGTGGAAAAACACTAACTGGAACAATTACTCAACAAATTACCTCAAAAAGAATTGTACATTCCCTGAACTGTACAGTGACCATAAATATAAGAGAAGGTACACCCAGCAAATCATATAAGAGAACTGGTACTGTGCAGTGTTCATAAATAAAGAACCCGGGGGGATGCTTGGAATTGTATAAAGGGCAAGACAAATATTAGTGTGTAGTGTGCATACAGGATGCAGCAGATACTTAAAGTGTACCTGTCAGTAGACCTTTCAAAATCTAAATCAACAGTAGATGTGATATAAAGCAAGTTTGCAATTTGAATTCATTATTTTTTTTAGTTAATATGGAAAACACGACACTTCTTGTTTTCTGACTCTTTTTTTCCCTCAAAGAGTCAGAAAACAGGAAGTCCTGTGTATCCCAGGTCATCTGAGCGCTCATAGAGAAGGCAGTCATGTGACTGTTGGACACATTGAGCGGTGACTCTCTGTACTGGCCAGAATTCCTGTGTTTAGTCTCTTTTTAACAACCAGCACAAGTCAGGAAATCTGTCTTTTGGAGACTGGAGCTGGATTTCTCATAAGTTCAGCTTTGTTTTACAGCATGATAGCAACAACAAAAATAATGAATGTATATTGTAAACTTGCTTTGTATCACATCTACTGTTGATTTAGATTTTAGGTACACTTTAAAATGACACCAGTAATGCAGAGTAAGGGCCCTATTCCACCGGACGATTATCGTTAGCATAATCGTTAACGATTAACGATCTCAAACGACCGCTATTGCGAAAGACCTGAAAACGTTCACTCATTTCCATGGAACGATAATCGTTACTTATGATCGTAATTGCGATCGTTTCTTCTTCCATATTTATTCGCTATTGCGTTCGTATCTATTGCGAACGACCGAACGATATCTTATTCAATGCGAACGATTTGCGAACGTTTTGCGAACGAGCAACGAGAAAAATAGGTCCAGGTCTTATAAAGCGATCAACGATTTCTCGTTCGGTCGTTAATCGTTACTGCATTTCAACCGAACGATTATCGTTTAGATTCGAACGATTTAACGATAATCTGAACGATAATCGTCCGGTGGAATAGGGCCCTTAGTCACCCTTCACATTCATTCAGTGGTTGACTGACATTTGAACTGATCCCATTCTCTTGAATGGGACAATTCAAACTATCTGGTGCCCGAATTTGGATGCAGGATCACCGGAAACAAAGGATTGAAGAACGCTTTCTGCAACATTTTTCCATCCATCATGTCCAACAACTGTAATGAAAAAAGGATATGACGTCTGATTACGTCATGATCATTTCTGGCATCAGTTGTCGTCAAATGATAGAACCGGATCGCCTGATGTATGTGAACCTGGCCTAAGAGAATTGGTACTCTCCAGTGGTACTCTGCAGTGCCCACAAAATGTTCTTGTTCTGAATCGCCCTTTCTTGCAGTGGGGTATTTCTTCTCTCTGTTAGTATCAGCGCTGGGAGCTTAAAGTCAAATTAGTATATTTAACCTAAAATGAAATTCTACAGTTTCATTCTGGGACCTGGGTTTCTTCCAAGCTACAATTTAAAATTTCTCAGAGTCTCCTGTAAATGTTGGGTTTCTTGATTTAGAAATGAGTGATTGCAGAGAACGTGTAAGATAAGGTTACAGTTATCCTCATGTGCCAGCTCCTGCCCAAATCACACTAGTTTCTAAACCATTTTACTGATGCACCAGTATGTATGATGGACTATAGAAGGAAAAATATTCATGGTAAGGTGGGGGGGCACAGGTTTATGTAATTAAAGCTTTATCATTAGAAATTGTTTCTAACAAGAACTTTCTAACAAGTACTATGTGATATTTATTAATTGAAATTATAAATATTTTAGCATAATAAAGTCTCGAATGATGGTGGTGTATTCTTAATTCTGTTACATTTGGCAACTCCCCTCTCTTGCCATTTTTGAAAAGCGGCAAAAAAAGCTAGCAGGATTACTGGAGCAGCATAGTCACTGACAGCATTATAATTTCCAATCATATTATTATAGTGCAAATCTACATTGCAATATGCTATTTCCCTTAATTTAGTAGATCATGGAGGCCTCAAATTATCTCAAATACTGTGACGTTACGAATCAGGAGTAATTCTAATGGAGTGTCCAGCAGGGGGCGCACTATATATCGAATTCAATGAGTACCATTGTAACATGTCTGTATGCACACATATACACTGTACTACTTCCCCATCATCTGCTCATAGTATGAGCAGATGATAAGGAAGTAGTACCAGGGCTATCCCCATCACCGCCACAGCTGATGCCACCCCTGCTGTCACTCGTACACTGCATACGAGTGACAGCTGGTCCGCTGGTGTTATTGAGGCCCCGGTCTCAGGGAGGAAGTAGTCTCTGAGCTGGCGTAGGTTTCACTCCATGCACACAGTATTTATGTATAGGCATTGCGCCTCTACATAAATCTGCGAACCATCGGCACTGCAGGGATAATTTTAAGACCTGTGCAAAAAAAAAAACTGACCTAATAAATATCCCCCTTAGTGCATTGATCTGACCTACTAATAAATATCTAGCCAGGGATCTGCAGTGGCGTCACTTGGGGACACCATTCTCTATAAAGGGCTATACAGTATGAATATTCATTAGTAGGTGTTCTGCAGGAACCAGTGGGCAGGTGGATTGGTGCATTGAGGGGTAAAGGACTGCCCATAAGGCACCAATTCCTCTAATTTACATATTTATAACAGTTAAGGATACTTAGTCACACTGCAGTGTGGCAATATAATAAAGGTACAGGTGACCTCACGGTCCCCCACCCAATTATTATATTAATAATTTTCCATATTCCATATATGGGTTGCAGGGCCATTCTATGGCCTCCCTTCCTTGCTTGCGCTTGCTTTGCGGGGTTGGCAGTCGCTGACCGACACAGTGTGGAGATAGTGTAGGGACCCATGTGAACCAGGAGACTGGCACGTGGTACATGGGGCAATATGGTTTGATCAAATTATATACCAACATTCTGGCGTTGGTTTTTTAATGTAGCTGAGAGGCATGAGTGCCAGCCATAGGTGTAATGTGCAACAGCTCTTTTCTCTCCATGTCGTATTTTCCATATTACAGACACTTTCAGGAATATCAACCCTCTTGCACACTTTGTATCATCCTATGTCACTCACAGTCCAATTTTCTCTAACGTCTCTATCACTTCTTTGTGGGCAACTGTATCAAAAGCTTTGCTGACGCTCAGACAGGCAATGTCCACAGTGCTAAATGGATCCAGCATTTTTGTAGTTACTCCCCTTCTTGTGGATGGGGGCAACATTGCCATTCACAAATCATCAGAAACATCTCCTGTTCGAAGGGATTGGTTATACAGATCTGTTGGAGGGGGGAGGCAACAATCACTGATGGGAGTTCTTTAAGAACCTGGGGTGAACACTATCTGGACCTATTGCCTTATTCAACTTTAAAGGGGCAAGTTCCTTTAAACCATCAGCCTCTGAAAACACTGAAGCTGTCCCCTTACAACTGAAGGCAATGCTATGTCAACTATATTGTGATTGTGAAGGCCTCCTTCTGAATACACAGAGGAGAAGTAGATACTTAAATGGTCAGTGACCGCCTTATCTCCACCAGTAAAGGTCTTCTCTCCATTACTTATTTTTGTAATGTCACTATTTTTCTTCCTGTCACTAATATATCTAAAGAAGGTTTTATTTCCCTCTGTAACATGTTTGAGCCTTTCTTCCTCTTTGTCAGCTACACTTTCAGTCTCTTTACCGAGCTCTGCTCCATAAATATCAATAAAAGCATTCAGAAAGTGTTGGCTGTGCATGGAAATTTATTTAAAAAACAATTCAGCCCATGAATAGTGTCAAGGAGGCAGGGCCTAAAGTTCCCTAGGCCCTAGCACTGCTTCACCCCACTGTGCTGTATGTCCGCCCCTTTGCGTAATAAGCAACCTGCAGTGTGCATTTCCTCAAGAAACCATAAGCCACACTTCCTTGACACTAATAACCCAAATAAAGTTTAAAAAAAAAAAATTAAAAAAATAAATTCACACACTGGCAAGAGGTAGGGAATTCTTCTGAATTCTTTCCTGTAGTGCGACCAGACACTGGTAGGCAGTCAGGGGATGTCAGGGGTGCATGTCTTAATACAGTATAAGATGGGGGGCCAAATTACAGGGCCATCTGTCCTAAAATCTGAGTGTCATGGGGTTTGCCGAGAAAAATAAATAACAAGAGTTATCCATTGATGACAACAAATCAGTTAGACATAATTGAAGAAGAATCCAATAAACATATTTCCTACAACCTTTCCTCACAAGTTATTAAAAAAAAAAAAAAAAACTGCAGTATATTTTTGGGAATTTTTTTTGTAATTAGATATAAGGAGGCTCAATAATAAGGCAGTACTCCATAGAAACTCAGTAGGTGGAGACCTTGAGGACAAATGTTGAGTCCTTTATTCTTACTGTTAGGTTATTACTCTATAACAATAAATGCCGGATCCTGTGTGACATTCTTCGCAAACGCTCTCTGCTGCATTGTTAGTTTTAATGTACATCCAAGAACAATTTGGGGCAATCTCCTCAATGTGTGATTCCACAGAGTCTTTTGATCACAATCAATTCACCTAAATGAAACTATTCATGCTCCTGCTTTTAATTAGGTGCTTGAAGACTTCCCAACGTGGAGTTACCGCACACTTGGCAGCAGTTCAGCCCGGCTTACAAATTACTTAGTTAAAACTAAAATCTTGAGAAATCCTGGGGATTAGAAGAAGAGGCACAGAGGGGCTCTTGTCAGGAGGATCCTGGCTGCAGCCTCCCCTATTATTTACATTGGGTAAGTGTTCACCCTCAGTTTGGCCGCAGGCTTGGGACATTGTGCCCTCATTGGGCTCTGGCTGATTTCATGCTCATTTAAGGAAAGCAGACTCCAATACTCGGCACTGCCAGCAAGCTAAGAGCCAACCCTGGAACAGGAGACACTGTCCACTTTCTGCATTATCCATAAAAGCTTTCATATTAAAGCCAGTGTCCAGTTAAAGCATGCTGAGAAGTCATAGGATCATTTGGTGTAATATAAAAAATAAATGATGAGATGGAGAATCAGAACACTGTTAACACAAATATCAGATAATCAGATGAAGCTTAATCAATCTCTAGTGGCCCAATGGAGATACTTACAAAGACTGTGGTTGGCTGTTGTATGTGCTGTATTTTTTGTATTTTTATTGAATGCAATCTGTTTCATGAAATTGTGTGTGTAACAGGCAAGGCTAACAGTGGTGAAACAGTTAACACACAGAACACTGACATTCCAGAAGAAGGTCTGGCGCTTACTGTAGTCCAGCATCTGAACAGAAAGGAAGGCTAGAGAGAGAGCAGTGTAGTGAAGGGCACCATAAAATGAGGAGCTGCAGGTAACAGTTCAGTCCAGAACAATTTTCAAGCATTCAGTCCTAAGTATGTGTGCAGAAGCAGAAGAGTGAGGACAAGATTAATCTGTGGGGGTAACATAAACAAAGTCATATTAGGACCAAAGTGGGCTTCTGGCCAGGCCTAGGGCAGCATAGTTACCACATCAGAAACTTTACAGGACTGCACCCTACTATGAAAATTGCAGTACCCGTGACACAAGCAATGAATGTCTCAATGTCTGAGCCACACTGTGAGACAGACAGATGTGTTTCCCTGCCTCTAAGCACCGTATTAGATGATCCAATATTTACCTGTCTAGCAGGTCAGCGCTCAGTTACTGAGCCTCTACACTTCTTGATAATCGAAAATAATTGAAATAATTAAAAAATAAGAAAGTTTAAATAAAGTTTAATCTTCTGACTCCATCTCTTCAGGCTGCTCAGCCAATTAGTGGCCGAGATGGGACAGTGCCGTGGCCAATGATTGCCTGAGCAGCCTGTCACTGAAGAAATAAGGCCAGAAGCATCAATGGTGAGCAGAGAACACGAAAAGGCTGTAGGAAACTGGGGGAGATTAAGTATAAATCAGCGATGAGAGGCCGGTGGCTGATGATTTTTAAACATCTTTAAAAGACAACGATCAGCTAAGGATCGGCTCTTCGGCTGATCGTTGTCTTTATCAACTGAACTGAATTGTGCAGATTATCACTACGAGTAATAGGGCCCTGAAAAGCATTAGAGGAAACACTCCTGTGGCTAATAATCAGCTCATGTAAAAGAGACAAAGATCAGCTGAGTAACTGGCAAACAGGCAACCCTCAGCTAATTGTGTCTGTAGAACATGCTTCAAAATTTATCACTATCAAAGTAAATACTTACCTAGTGTGCTCCTGCTGTGATCTGGCATCCTGTTTTTCCAGCTCTCCCATGCCGTCCATCAAGACCCACAACAGCAGCGCAGTAGGTGAGTATGTACTGCTGAGTGATCTGGAAACTGACAGCATAGACATATGAATATATGAATATCGGTCGGTCGATTTGTTTTGCCATGTAAACGCACTGCAAGCGATCACAGATTTCACTGATCGGTGCTTGTTTGCAACATATCTGTCAATGTAAGAGGACCTTAAGCTACACAGACCAATCCCTGCTACCTCTGATCACTGTCATAAAAGAGACATAGACTGAGAACTTTGAGCCAAGCAGTTTACAACCTGCACCAGAGACCTGACTCATTGCCCACTGTCTCCAAGGTCAACCCAAACACCACCAGCTGGGAAACCCACTCAGGATGTGCCTATGAGAGTAGTAATACTATCCTACCCCCTTGCAACCCCCACTTTATTGCACCAGCCCAAGGAGTGTGGGTGTTTTGATGGAAGCACTCTAACCACATGACAACTGTGACCACCAGAGGACTACAACTCTCAGCATTACCACCAGATCTTTCCCACTTCCTCTAGATTGTGTTCTTCTGGGCCCTGGGATGTACAGTGCCAATGAATACAGCTAAGTGCACTTGACAGGAAGAGTGTATGAACTGTAAAAGTATACACTATATCAGACATGTGATATGTGGTGGAGGCGTCTGTGATCCCCGGTGATGTTGTGTCGGAGGATCGGACAGTCCCCCAGATGGTGTTGTAGCGGTGGGACGGCCGGTCACTTGGTAGATGGAAGTGTGACGCCACTTCTTGTGGTGAATGGCCAAGATACAGCTGGACCTTAGGGTTTTTTCACGTGACCCCAGTGTGATGGCACGCCTGCTTTAAGGCTGCGTTGTAACGCCTGGAGTCGTGGATCCACTGAACCGTCACTAGCGATGGCACTAACCGCACCAGGGAGCGGAGTCTAAGGGGCTTGGTTGCTAGTGACAACAGGCGAGGCATAGCAGGAGCAGTAGGCGGAAGATAGTGCAGGCAGAGGTCTGTAGGTGTAACCGCAGGTGGCAGACAGTACTCAGGAACAATGGGTTAAGCAGCGGACAGGGGCTAGGGACTGGGTCAGCGGACAGGAACTAGGAACAAAGAACAAGGACTGAGGACAGGAACAACAGGGGGCTGGACCAAACGCTATGGGAAGCATGTAGAGGCTCCAACACCTGTGGTGGGGCAGGCTGGAATTTATAGGAGAGTGTGATAGTGCAAGAACCAATTAGGGGCGGACTACCCCTTTAACCCCGAGACAGCTGGCGCGCGCACGCCCTAGGGGACGAGGACGTGCGCGCCGGCCGGCACAGCGACGGACGGGAGCGGGGCGAGGTGAGGAGCCCCCAGGGGCCGAAGTGGCAGCAGCGCCGGGTCCCTGCATGTGAACTCCGGCAGTTGCAGAACAAGGTGAGGGGGTATGACGGCGGTACAGAGCGCAGGGCGCCGCCGCAGCCTTGACATGCGTTCATACGTAACAGATCCGCAGCGGGTTTCTCGCTGCAAATTCACAGCGAGACCCGTTG